>NC_053435.1:69141466-69228655 GCF_007990345.1 Gossypium hirsutum
TGAATGTCCATGTGGAAGACGACACCTAGGTGAATGTTGGGGCAAGTCTACTAACAGGGCCTGTTACGGATGCGGTTCGAAGGACCACTTCATTAGAGATTGCACGGAGCTGGATGAGAAGAATAAGATTCAAGGTGCAAGACCTAGTGGAGTGACATCTAGAGGTAGACCACCGAGAATTTTTGGAGGCAGGGGTGGTAGTCAGAGGGGGGCTTCTGATACGGCGATCGCGCCGAGAACCGTGCTCCTGCTAGAGCATATGCCATTCGCGCACGAGAGGAGGCATCCTCCCCGACGTCATCACTGGTACCTTCACTCTCTTTGATACTAATGTGATTGCATTGATTGACCTGGTTCTACTCATTCATATGTATGCGAACCTTAGCAACCAGTAAACTCTACCTGTTGAGTCTACTGAGCTCGTAATTCGAGTATCAAACCTTTGGGTCAATGCGTACTTGTTGATAAAGTGTGTAAGAGATGCCCTCTATTAATCCGAGAATCCTGTTTTCCGGCTGATTTGATGCTTTTGCCGTTCGACGAGTTTGATGTTATTCTTGGTTTGGATTGGTTAACCGCGCATGATGCGGTTGTGAATTGCAAAAGCAAGACTATCGATTTGAGGTGCGCAAATAACGAAATAATCCGAGTTGAGTCTGCGGACTTAAGGGGGTTGCCAGCTGTAATATCAGCAATGTTGGCCCAGAAATATGTAAGGAAAGGGTGCGAAGCATACCTCGCGTATGTACTTGATGACAAGGAGTTAGAAAAGAAACCCGAATCGGTGCCGGTGGTTTGTGAATACCCGATGTTTTTTAGATAGGTTTGACTGTTCGGATAGATTAATGAGCTTGTACTGAATACCATTTCGATCCCGTACGATGACTAACGATAAAAGAGTGAAAGCTCAGTCAAGAAGACGGATAAGGTTGCTCGAGAGTCCGCTGGGGCACAGTATGTCGTGAAAAAGAAGGACAAAGAGTTGTCATGATATCGTAACTGAATAAAGTGACGATAAAGAATAATATCCGTTACGCGTATAGATGATCTGTTCGATCAATTAAAGGAGCATCGGTGTTTTCAAAGATAGATTTGAGATCGGGTTATTATCAGTTACGGATTCGAGATTCGGACGTACCCAAACTGCTTTCAGAACGAGGTACGGTCACTATGAGTTCTTAGTGATGCCGTTTGGGCTCACTAATGCCCCTGCGGTGTTTATGGATTTGATGAATCGGATCTTTAGGCCGTACTTGGATCGGTTCGTAGTTGTGTTTATTGATGACATCTTGGTCTATTCAAGAGATGAGGCCGAACATGCTGAGCATCTGAGGCTAGTGATGCAAATTTTGCGGGATAAGCAGTTATATGCTAAGTTCAGTAAGTGTGAGTTCTGGCTAAGAGAGGTTAGCTTCTTGGGTCATGTGGTATCCGCATTGGGTATTCGGGTTGACCCGAGCAAAATTTCAGCCATACTTAACTGGAAGCCTCCGAGAAACGTTACCGAAGTCCGGAGCTTTCTAGGGCTCGCCGGTTATTACCGACGATTTGTCAAAGGTTTCTCGATGATAGCCACACCAATGACGAAGCTACTTCAGAAGGATGTTAAGTTCGAATGGACGGAGAAATGTCAGAAAAGCTTCGATCAACTGAAAACTCATCTGACTAAAGCTCCAATTTTGGTGCAACCCGAATCGGGTAAAGAGTTTGTCGTTTATAGTGACGCATCCCTACTCGGTTGGGTTGTGTATTGATGCAAGAAGGTCGAGTTGTGGCCTATGCGTCGAGACAATTGAAGCCACACGAGAGAAATTATCCGACCCATGATCTCGAACTAGCCGCCATTGTGTTTGCATTGAAAATATGGCGACATTATTTGTTTGGTGAGAAGTGCCATGTGTTTTCGGATCACAAAAGTCTCAAATATTTGATGACTCAACGGGACTTGAATCTGCGACAAAGACGTTGGCTTGAATTGTTGAAGGATTATGAGCTTGTCATTGATTACCACCCGGGAAAGGCTAATGTGGTTGCGGACGCCTTAAGCCGGAAATCACTGTTTGCTTTGCGAGCGATGAATGTACACTTGTCTGTTCTACCTGACAATGTGTTAGTAGCTGAATTAAAAGCCAAACCATTATTGACTCATCAAATTCATGAAGCTCAGAAAGTCGATGATGAATTAGTTGCAAAACGAGCTGAGTGTGTTCCAAACAAGGAATCGGAGTTTCAGATTGATGATGATGGTTGTTTGAGGTTTAGAAGTCGTTTGTGCGTTCCAAGGAATTCGGAACTCATTCCGATGATCCTGAACGAAGCCCATTGTAGCCGAATGTCAATTCACCCGGGGAGCACGAAAATGTACAACGACTTGAAACGTCGATTTTGGTGGCATGGTATGAAGCGAGACATCTCCGACTTTGTTTCGAGATGTTTAATATGTCAGCAAGTGAAAGCGGAACATCAAGTGCCTTCAGGGTTACTTCAGCCGATCATGATACCCGAGTGGAAATGGGACCGAGTCACAATGGACTTTGTGTCCGGACTGCCATTGTCCGCAAGTAAGAAGGATGCGATTTGGGTTGTTGTTGATAGGCTGACTAAGTCGGCTCACTTTATCCCCGTGCGTACGGATTTCTCATTGGATAAACTAGCCGAGTTGTATGTTTCTCAGATTGTGAGATTACATGGAGTACCTATTTCTATCGTGTCGGATAGAGATCCGAGATTCACCTCGCGATTTTGGAAGAAATTGCAAGAAGCTTTGGGTACCCAGCTGCATTTTAGCACCGCTTTTCATCCCCAAACCGATGGTCAATCCGAGCGGATAATTCAGATACTCGAGGATATGCTGAGATGCTGCATCCTTGAGTTTAGTGGTTCATGGGAACGGTATGTACCTTTGATTGAATTCGCTTACAACAATAGTTTTCAATCAAGTATTAAGATGGCACCTTACGAGGCTTTGTACGGTCGTAAATGCCGTACACCATTGTTTTGGACCGAGCTTGGTGAAAGTAAAATTTTCGGAGTTGATTTGATTAAAGATGCTGAACAGAAAGTAAAAGTAATCCGTGAAAGTTTGAAGGCAGCCACAGATCGTCAGAAATCGTATGCGGATCTGAAACGGAAGGACATTGAATATCAGGTGGGAGATAAAGTGTTCCTTAAAGTTTCGCCTTGGAAAAAGGTACTTAGGTTTGGCCGTAAGGGCAAGTTGAGCCCGAGATTCATTGGGCCGTACGAAATCTCCGAACGAGTGGGGCCAGTTGCGTATAGATTGATTTTGCCCCCTGAGCTTGAAAAGATTCACGATGTCTTTCATGTTTCGATGCTTCGACGCTATCGATCTGATCCGTCGCATATAATTAGCCCATCAGAGGTTGAAATTCAAGCCGATATGAGTTATGAAGAAGAACCGATACGTATCCTAGCTCGTGAGGTGAAAGAGTTGCGAAACAAAAGGGTTCCGTTGGTTAAGGTGTTGTGGCTCAAACACGGGATCGAGGAAGCAACCTGGGAACCGAGAGCTCGATGAAGGAACGATATCCAAACCTATTTACTGGTAAGATTTTCGAGGACGAAAATTTCTTAAGTGAGGGAGAGTTGTGACAGCCCAAAATTGACCCTAGCCGGGAAGTGGTTTCGGGATCGCTAAACCGAGTCACCGAAAGGTTTGAATGTGATGTTTATTGTCTAGAATATGTAATCATGAATGTGTAAAAATTTCAAGCTTCGATTTAGTCGATTGCATGTGAATTTAGTCAATAGGACTTATATGAGAAAATTTTAAAATGTGATAGGTCAATGCATGAGGACCTATTAGGGCATGTGGAAGAAAAAGGGGACTTGCATGTCAAATTCCCCCTCCCTAATATGTAGTGGCCGGCCATGCTATAGGTGGAAACATGTCTCCAACATGTTATGCTAGTGATGCATGTTAAGAATAATAAAATAATAAGCATGGTGATTAAATAATGAAAGAAGGGTGATGGAGAAAAAAAAAAAAGTACATGGTC
Source organism: Gossypium hirsutum (assembly GCF_007990345.1). Taxonomy (NCBI): domain Eukaryota; kingdom Viridiplantae; phylum Streptophyta; class Magnoliopsida; order Malvales; family Malvaceae; genus Gossypium; species Gossypium hirsutum. The sequence goes on from NC_053435.1 coordinate 69,145,486, forward strand.
TCACCCCCTCTTGTTGCCGTGAATTGAAGAAAGAAAACAAAAAAAAAAAAAGAGTTCATTCTTGAACATCCTTGGCCGAATAGAGGAAAGAAAGGAAGGGGAAAAAGGCTTGAGAAAAATCGGCTATGGTGGTGGTTAGACTAAGGTATGTTTGATGTTGTCTTTGAGATGCATGCATGTTTTAAATAGCCCATGTTTAAACTTTGAATCTTGTTGATAACATGAGCAATCGGTCATGAGAAAGTGTTCAAGGAAAAGGTTGTTGATGAAAGAAATTAATGTGTTAAGGGATTATATGAAACTTATTCATGTTTATATATGTTATATGCAACGAAAATGGTTGATGATTTTGGAGGTGATTAGCTTGAATCGGCCACGGTATATCCATAAACACGATCTATGCTTGTTATGTTACTCATGGTTAAAACAATTCGGCTAGGACATTCGGCCATGGATGGTTGTATTTCTTTGATGTTGTTTTTGATGCCTTAGGGCATTGAGAGTTGATTATAGATGAGGTGAGCTTCTTGATTTAAAAATTTGATGGATGTTAAGCTAATTGGGCAACCAAAGGTTCAATATTTTTGTTATGAGGTCATATGTGCATTCGGCCATGGTCTTTGCTTGAATATGAGAATTGTAATGTGATTTTCCTAAATTGTCTATGAATTTGGTTGTTGATTTCATGGTAATGGTATATTGAATCCATGAGAATTTAGTAAGGTTGCATTCGGCAACTTACTTGAAATTAAAAATCGATGTCTAAGCTTAGGTGATTTCGATGATGATATATGTGTGTATACATAAGTATATTTAGTTGATTCGGCTTTGGTAGTTGCATGAGATTATTAGCCGAATATACTAACATACATGTACATGTGAGATTGGATTGTAAATATTTAGCAAGGTGGTTAAACTAGTTAAATTATTGATATAGCTCAAGGAGCTAAAGGAGGTGAATCGAGCAAAGGCAAAGAAAAGGTTATCGAGTAGCCGAGTTGGAACCGTCTTACCCAACACGAGGTAAGTCATTAAGCATGTAGTTGGTATTATTTCAATGGTCATAATGTTGTGTATTGATGCTGAATGGAATGAATAAATGTACATATATATATGCATGTACGTATGTGATGATGAAATTGTTGAATGAAATAAATGAGGTGAGATGTAATGAGTTGTTGATCTCGGCACTAAATGTGCGGGATAACCATTTATGACCATGAGATTGGTGCTAAGTGCGCGGGATTAAATTGTACAGCACTAAGTGTGCGATTCTACTTTGTTGCACTAAGTGTGCGAAATGAATATGATGCACTAAGTGTGCGAATTGACCATGCGGCACTAAGTGTGCGGGTTTGACTATGTAGCACTAAGTGTGCGATTTGATTACGTGGCACTAAATGTGCGAGTTGATTATATAGCACTGAGTGTGCGGGCTCAATATACATTCGTGAATCATTATGGACACTATGTGTGCGACACTATTGAGCTGATCGCGGACAGCGGATCGGGTAAGTGTCTTGAGGACATGGCTAATATGTGCTATGCGTATACTTGGTGTTGAGCTCGGTAAGTTGAACCTATGTGACAACTATACTTGAAGTCACGTACATAAAAATTTATCGTAGGATGGGTGAAAGGCCGTTTTGTGGTTTGATTGTAACGAAAATAAATTGATTTATGAAAATGCTTCAATGTCCTATTGATGAGTATATGAATTGTGAAGGCATGAATTGATATGAAATTGAATCGGTAGGTTGGTGGAACTATGGTATGGTTCGGTATGGATGGAGTAAATTGTCTCATTCCATTTTATTCCTCTTGTGATAATGTTATTGATGTATAGTAGAGCATTGCTTATGACTTACTGAGTTATAAACTCACCCGGTGTTTCCTTGTCACCCATTATAGGTTGCTTGGACTCATCAATTTTTGCGGGGTCGGGCCGTCAACGAAGTCATCACACCAGATAGCTAGTTTTGGTACTTTCTTCTTAGTGTGCTTAGAAGATCATTTTGGCATGTATAAGCTAGTACGTTGTGTTTGAATTATGGCATGTAAACTTTAAGCCATGCGAAAATGGCACGAATGTTCGATTGAGTTGGATCGAGGGTAGGCATGAAATGGACCTAGTTACTTTCGTAACAGATGCTGGCAGCAGCAGTGTCATGAGATTGAAAAATCACTAAAAATAGTAGGAGTGGAATTAATTGATGAATAAATTATGTAATCGAAGCTCGATGAGTCTGTTTTCATGAGGAAGTAACGAAAAGATCATATCGGCAGTATATTAAGAGATAATCAGATTTTAGTGGGACAGGTCCAGAACGGTTTCTGGATTCCCTGCTCCAACTTTGGAAATTCATTATAAATTAACCAGAGATAATTAGGGTCGTACCATATATGTGCAGATTCCTCTCTGAGTCTAGTTTCCATAGAAACAAACGGCAACAGTATTGAAGCCCGTGCAGGGAGATATCCCAGTCGTAATGGGCAAAGGTCAGTGTAGTCGACCCCTGCAACTTGGGGAACTTTGACTAATAAACTGTACTAATTGGCCCAACCAAAAATTCTAGAAAAAAATACATAGATGGGCACATGAGTCTAGTTTCTGGGAAAAATTACGAAACTGATTTTCGAGTTACGAAACTCAAGATATGAATTTTAAAACGACTAGTACACAGATTGGGCAGTGTCTGGAAAATAAATTTTGTAAGAGGGTAAAGCCAGTCAACACCTCGTGTTCGACCCCGATGACGGTTTCGGGTTTGGGGTGTTACATAAAATATGATGTTTTAGATCCCGGAAAATGAGATTTGAACCTAGAATGAGAGAAAAATCGAAAATTGGGAAAGTTGGTAAAATGACTGTTTTAATATCAAGGTAAGTTCATATGTATAATAAGCATTAATTTATGCATGTTTCAATGTAAAATTGATATATTTACTATGATCTCTGAGGTGTTGAAAGTATGTAAGTTGGTATGATAATAATACAACAATAATGCTGTAATTTATATTTGAAAGTTAAATTTAGTGAATTAATTGAATTATGTTAAATTAAATGATTATGGTGCCAAGTTTATGAATTGATTTAAAAATATGTCTATGGTACATGAAGTGCATTGAATTATCATACATAAATGTGATTTCTATGATTATGGATATTATGGGAAATTGTAAGTTCATATGATTTTTAATAAGACAATGTGTAATTTAATGTTATGCGTTGATATTAAATGAGATGTAAGTTTATATGTAAGTAATACATCACTATTACTTGTATTATGATATTTATAAAAATATTGGAAATATGTTTGTGGATAATTACTTGATTGGTGAAATTTTTGGAAAAGAGAGAGAAATCCTGGTTGAACCTTCGGAAAGATTGGATGATACAGATGGTATGTAGCTAGGTCACATGTATAGTGCTGAGTGCACATCATGTGTACAAGAGAGCTACAAGGCATTATGATGTAGCTAGGTCGCATGGGTGATACTATGTGTACACCATGTAGACAAGAGAGCTACGGATATATGTAGCTAGGTCGCATGCATGGTTCCAAGTGAAGGACACCATGTAGACAAGAGAGCTACAAGATAAACTGGCTAGGTCACATGGGTGGTACTAAGTGTTCACCATGTGTACAAGAGAGCCGAACTATATGATGGGTGGTGCTATGTGCTGAAACCACCAAGTATCGAGGATTGATCCGAAGTGTTCAACGGGAGACTCTCTATGTATTTCTTTGTGAGTTTTGTGATGAATATATGCAGGAACTTGGTTATGTGAATGATGTGTTCATTAAGTGACCAGGATGCGGTAAGGTTATAAACAAGTAAGTTATACATGAGGATGATTTTATGGTGACCTTGTGATCATTGGCCTATACTTGTGATGTATGAAATGTGGTGAAAATGATTTGTGATATGTATGTTAAAATGAGGTTAATACAAGGAAAGTGTGAAAGAGTGAATTAGCAATAAAACTGTTTTGGACAGTAGCAGTGACGTGATTTTGAAAAATCACCAAAAATAGTATAAATTTAATCAGAGACTTAATGAGATATCAAATTAAATCTTAATGAGTCTATTTTCATATAAAACAAACATATAAAGCAAAGGAGTTCTATATTTTGAGATATTTATGTTTTCGTGAGACTGATTCAGAATGATTACGTGATCCCCTGTTCTGACTTTGGAAAATTCCAAAAATTAGGAGAAAAATAATTACAGGCTCAAAATTATATTTTTAAAATCTATAATAAGTCTATTTTCAAGATAAATCAATAAGAACATTATCCGAGTTCTATACTGTGAGATAATTATTTTTAGTGAAGAGAGGTCAAAACTGTCAGAAAGTGAAACAGGGGAAATTTTAATGAATAAAATGTACTAATTGGCTAAACCAAAAATTATGAAAATTTTATGGTGGAACTATATGTGAGTCTAGTTTCAGGGGAAATTTACGAATCTAAATTTGGATCTCTGTAGCTCGAATTATAAATAATTAAGTGACTATGACTCGTGTGGACAGTTTGATGTGAACATTTATTAGTAAATTGTGAAATCGTACTTACAAGAATGCTATATACATTAAGGATGTGGAATGGAGAGGAGGAGGAGGAAAATAAATATATGTGGAATACATGGAAACTATGGTATATGAAATATTGATATAATCAAATAAATAATATGTGTTTATAAGAAAACAAAAAGAGAATGTTATGTATCATGACATGTATATATATATATGACTAGTCTCAATGTAATGTTTGTTGGGTATGGAATTGAATTGAAATGTTTCAGGTAAACATGTTATTCTGCGCATCTGAATCGTGGTATTTTATAAAGATATGATCTAGCTTTAAATATGAATGCTTGATGATTAAGCTGAAGATATTTGGTAAGATGATAATCTTGGTATAAATGTATAAGTGGTACTATAATAAACAAGGTAAAATGAGTATGAGAGACACATGTATGATGACATACAAATGCTATGTTTGTGGTTTAATTGAGGATGTTTAATCATTAAATGAATACCATGTTATATGCTTTTGATTTTGTATAAGTGTGTAAGAGATCAAGGTTGACCAAAGCTTGGAAAATAGCCTAGGTATATTCCACACAGGCAGAGACACGACCATGTGTCTCAGCCGTGTATGGAACAAGACTTTGGGACACGGGCGTGTGGAGCCTTAAAGCATGAAATTTCCAAGATTTTTGTAAGTTCTCGGTTTAGTCCCAAACCCTTTCTAAAGTATGTTTTGGGCTCCGTAGACTCAAATAAGGGACTATGTGTAAGAGAATGAACGCTTTGAAATATGAATAAAATTTTATGGCTCGTATTTTAGTTTAATGTTTGTATGTTTGTCTGGTAATGCCTCGTACCTTAGCCCGGCCTCGGATACGGGTAAGGGGTGTTACAGACACGGCCGTGTGGTCTACCCGTGTGAGGAGGTCCAGGCCATGTTGATTTCGTACTTGGGCCCATTTTCTCCGGTTTTGGCCCGTTTCTAGTTCCTTTTGCTCTCCTATGCTCTCTAAAGTATAAAACATGAAATTAAAGCATTAGGAGCATCGGATTCACCAATTCTAATGAGAAATCATCCATAAAATGCATTAAACATGGGGTAAAATATGTATAATTCACGGTTTATAAATACATTTAGTTCTTCCTAAATGAATAGATAAACTGTAACACCCCAAACCCGGCCTAGACGCTATGGCCGAAATTTGACATGTCACATTGAAGTGTTTTTTGAAAACCATGTTCTCATTAAAAACCCTTCTTACTATTTAAAACCTCTGGCCATTTTAAAACTTGTGAAAACCTCAGTTTTCATTGGTTTATTAAAAGTCATTCTCTTATAAAACATTATTACCTTTAAAACTTTATTTGCTGCAAAAGCTTAGTTTAAAGTTTTCCGAAAACGTGATATTTTGAAAAATAGTTATTGTTTTGGAAAAGAAAACCGTGTTCTACTCCAGCAGTTATAAAACAATATATAAAATTCCAAATTTAGAACCAGAAATTAAAAGAGGCCTTGTTACAAACCAGATCAAACATAAGTACTTGTGAATAGATAACTTAAAAGAAAGTCAGAAACAATAGCAATTGTGTGGCCACCTCCGAGTCCCTCGCAGCACCGATCCTCCTAATGCTGAGGATTACCTGCACAGTTAATAAACGGGGTGAGTTTATGAAAACTCAGTGTGTAATCCCCTCCTAAACTAAAATAGTTAGTAAACAGACAAAATTCAGAATTAGTCTGGGCTGGAGCCCATTACAGTAATAGAACAATATGTGTGGGCCAAAGCCCAGTACAATTTCACTTGGGTCTCAGCCCTCATCAGAATCAATTGGGCCTAGCCCATTCTTAAAATCAGTAACAGTTGGGCCTAGCCCATTAACAGAATCAGGTAGGCTTAAGCCTAGTATAGAATCAGTATCAGATGTAGATAAGCAGATAGATTCCCAGCCCAGTCCAACCACCACACCACCTGTACCAACCAACACACCATGTGGGGATAAATCAACGTAGCCAGCCAACACACCAAGCTTAGCACTAGTTGCGGCACTAAGTCAACAGGATGGCTCAACGCCGTAGATAGGATGGCTCAACGACATAGACAGGACGGCTCAATGCCGTAGACAGGATGGCTCAATGCCATAGACAAGAAGGCTAAAGGCCGTAAATATCACAGCAACGCTGCCAGTTAACAGAACGACTATAAGCCATAAGTATCACAGGAAGGCTAAAGCCTTATACAGAATGGCTACAGGCTGTACACTTCCTCCGTTCATAATAACCCAACCCTATGCAGTATGTCATGTCATAAATATTACGTGCATGCAAAGTCATACTTAGCACAATCATATATGTAAATCATAGGCATATCAGTCATACGAAACATAAGGGCAGAATCGTCATTTACCATACAGGGGTATTACGGTCATTTTTCACTACAAGGGTATTTCGATGATTTTACAAGCTGGGGTCTTAACGACCCAACAGAAGGTCCACCGTCACCTCGAGCGACTTAAGTAACCTAAACAAACATAACGGTGCAAATGGCCCTAACGCCCATTACTCAGCCTAAGTGGGCCTACACCCTCGTGTCGCCCATTTAGCCCAAATTTAGATATGGCTATGTGACCTAAATAACCCAGTCCAATAATTATCACAAGTTGCAGATTCAATCCGTGTGGGGACCACGAGCCATTGGGCCCACATGACCCATCTAGGCCCAACGTGGCCCAAAACTACCTAAGTCGTGTGCGCGACAGGACAAGTCTATCTACATCCCACTTAACAGTGAAGTTTACACAAGTGGGCCCATGGGCCCATCGAGGCTCAGAACATCCCCAGCACACGAGAACGCTCGTGGCGGCCTCTACAGTCTATAGTCCATGATTTGTGGGCTCGGTTCGCCCCTCGTGCATTCGCATGCTCGTGAGGCCCCAAATGCTGAGGTTTCGATTTTTTGGCTTTTTCTGACTTCCAATAAAGAAGGGCGTGAATACACACCTGCTTATGAGAACGCGCCGAAGTCCACGATCACCAACCTTGGTTAAGCAGTATGAAATAATCCTTCCTCAAACCCAGTAATCACCAACTCATCTTGTTCGCTTCTATTTAAAGCCAGCTTCTCACCAATTCCCATGTTAGCTTCCAGATGTGGGATTACTTTTAACCATTAGGAAAATTCCTTATTTTTATATGACCACTTCAACCACAAAGTTCCAGTCCAACTCCACCTCCTACACAACTCAAACAGAAAAATAAATACCCCATTGCGCATCCCAAGACTTGAACCTTAGACCTCACAGTTACACAACACGCCATCTTGCCACTACACCACAAGGCTCTTTGTGTCACCATTTTAGCCTCAATTAATTATAAGGTCTATAGGCCAAAGTCTAGGTTCCTTTAAAAGAAAAACCAAAATAAATTGCAAGAGCCAAAACTTGAACCTAGGCTCCCTACCAACCTTAATGACGCCACAACCACTAGACCACATGCTTCCTTGTGTCATACCATAATAACTTAAAAGGCCTTCATCCAAGCACCCAGGGTTTTATTCACTTAAAACCAAAATTTTTACTAAAGCGCAGGTTTGAACCCAAGATTTCTCCAACACTTCTCAGGGCCATTAACCACCAAAGCAGACATTTAATTGTGTCATTTCCTTGTACAATTAAATGCTTATATACAACCTCCTTACAGACCCATACTCAAGGCCTAATACTTCTAGGTCCAAATTCGAGGCGTTACATAAACAACCACTGTGTGCTTCGTGTAAAATTTTCAGAATGAGCCCAGAATTCTTTGGTACACAAATTCTACTTTGAAACATTAAACAATCATCGGATCTGATCTAATAGTCTAAATCACTAATCAACTCGCATTGCACTCTTTTAGTTTACAACTCATTGTCACACTTTTGAGCTTCATAAATTTGCTGAAGAAATAACGATTTAGCTTTTAATTCAACCAAATCAAACCATCATCGGATAAGGTTAACTGAGTGTTCATCGCTCACAAAGCAAATAAAGATTTTCTACTCAGAACATCTGCGACCATATTTGCTTTCCCCGGATGATAATCAATCACCATTTCATAGTCTTTCAACAACTCGAGCCATCTTCATTGATTCAAATTCAAATCCTTCTGAGTCATTATATACTTTAAGCTCTTGTGATCGGTAAGAATATGACACTTTTCACCGCATAAATAATGTCACCAAATCTTCAGTGCAAAAACAATAGCGACCAATTCTAAATCGTGCGTCGGATAATTCTTTTCATGCAGTTTCAACTGTCTAGAAGCATAAGCTATCACTTTACCTTCTTGCATCAAAACAGAACCCAAACCATTCAATGACGCTTCCCTGAAAATTACAAACTCTTTACCTAACTCAGGTTGAACTAAAACTGGTGCTTCAGTTGACAATGCTTTCAACTGTTCAAAACTCTATTGACATTCTTGGACCACTTGAATTTCTCATCTTTTTGTAACAATTTGGTCATCGGTGTCGCAATTATCAAGAATTTTTTTACAAAACTTTGATAATAACCAGCTAATCCCAGAAAGCTTCTGACTTCAGATACGTTTCTTGGTGGTTTCCAATCAAAAACTATTAAAATTTTACTCGGATCAACTCTGATACCTTCCGTTGAAATAATATGTCCCAAAAATCCAACCTCTCAGAGCCAAAACTCTCATTTGCTGAATTTAGAAAACAATTTCTTATCTCTCAATGTTTGTAGCACAATTCTCAAATGTTTAGCATGCTCAAACTCATTTTGGGAATAGATCAGAATGTCATTAATGAATACAACAACAAATCTATCTAAGTATGGTCTAAAGATCCGATTCATCAAATCCATAAAAATTTCAGGAGCGTTAGTTAATCCGAAAGGCATAACATGAAATTCATAATGCCTGCACCTTGTTCTGAAAGCAGTTTTTAGCACGTCTGAATCTTTAACTCGTAACTGATAATAGCCAAATCTTAAATCGATCTTTGAAAATGCTGTTGCTCCTTTCAACTAACCAAACAAATCATCAATTCTCGACAAAGGATACTCACTCTTAATTGTAACCTTATTGAGTTGACGATAATCAATACACAGTCTCATCGATCTATCTTTCTTCTTTACAAACAACAATGGTACACCCCGAGGCGAAAAACTAGGTGGTGCAAAACCTCTATCTGTTAACTCCTGCAATTGAGCTTTGAATTCTTTCAATTCTATTAGAGCCATTCTATACTGAGCTATAGATATCAGTGATGTTCCTGGTGCTAATTCAATAGCAAATTCAACCTCTCTAATCAGTGCCAATCCTAGTAGCTCTTCTAGGAACACATCCGAATACTCACAAACCACTAGTACTGATTAAATCTTCGATTCAAACACTTTTGTATCTAGTATATACGAAAGGTAAGCATCACAACCTTTTCTCACATATTTCTGAGCTAACATCGATGAAATCACAAGAGGCAATCCATTTCACTCATTTGATTCAATTCGAAAGATGTCACTATTCTAAAATTTCAATTAAATAGTCTTTCGTCTACAATTCATTACGGCGTCATGCAGAGTCAACCAATCCATACCCAGAATCACATCGGATTCATCAAATGGTAATAGCATCAAATCAGCAGAAAAATAGTAACCCTGAGTCATCAAAGGATAGTTCTTGCAAACTTTATCAACTAAGACATACTTGCCTAAGGGGTTTGATACTTTAATCACAAATTCAGTAGACTCAACAGGAAAACTCTTACTAGACACTAAATTCATGCAGATATACGAATGAGTCGATCCAAGATCAATCAAGGCAATTACATTAGTGTCATAAAGAGAAAATATATCAGTGATAATATTTGGTGACGACGCATCTTCGCGAGCGCGAGTAGTGTAAGCTCTAGTAGGTGCTCTAGCCTCAGACCTCACAATTGAATCTTTTGTTGCACCTTTCCTACTAGTCATATTACCCGCATTTCTAGGTAGTCTTCCCTTAGCAGCTGTGTTACTAGATCGATCTTGCATTCTAAAATTTATCTTTCTCACCTAAATCAGGGCAATTTCGGATAAAGTGATCTAAAGAACCACATTTGAAACAAGCTTTAGTATTCATCCAGTAATCTCCACAATGTCATCGTCCACACTATTGACACTCAGGTTTATTGTTTCTCACACTACCAACACTTGACACCGAAGTAGCTTGAGCTTTAGAACTCGCATATTGCTTCCCATGATCTCTATTAGCATATCCCACTGAAACATTTAAATGACTATTCAAATCTTGTGATTTCATTGATAAAGATTGATAGGGTTTATTCATCGATCTTTTCTCAAATCACTAGCCTTGAAATTAACTTTTCTCTTTTCTTTAGTAAGTTCTTTTTCTTTACAAGCTCTGTCGACTAACACCACAAATTTTTTCCAATCTAGAATCTCTACTAGCAATCTGATATCTTCATTCAATCTATCTTCAAATCGTTTACACATCAGTTGAAAAATATTCCCAAGCATATTTACTGAGTCTCACAAACTCTCTTTCATACTCAGTCACAGACATTCGACCCTGTTTTAGCTCTAGAAACTCTTTGCACTTTTGGTTGATAAATCGTTGACTGATATATTTCTTTCTAAATTCAGCTTGAAAGAATTCCCAAGTGACCCGTTCTCTCGGTACCACAAATACTAAAGTATTCCACCATTGATACGCTATGTCTCTCAGAAGTGGTACTGCACATTTTACACATTCAGCTGGTGTGCAGGATAGTTCATCAAATACTCTAATAGTATTTTCAAGCCAAAACCCAGCTCTCTCGGGATCATCATCAACTATAGCTCTGAACTCTTCTACCCCATATTTCTGGATCTTAACAATAGGCGACTTGTTCGATTGTAAAGTTCCACACCTTGAGGAGTTACAGGAACTGATTGGGGATTAAGTGGGGGTGGAGGTTGCTGAGTAGCCAGATTTGTTCGAACAAACTCCGTAAACCACTCATTCATCATCTGGAAGAAGGCTTCTTTGGCCTCTCCTCCATGACTACCTAATACGGGTCTCGACTCTGATTGCGCTACCCCGTGAACGGAGGCTGGCACATTATTTTCAACATCATTAGCTATAGCTTGATTGAGATCCATTTACTATATGAAAACACGATTTAAAATTGTTAGGAGCTATCACACTAACACAGGTTATATATGGCATGTATAGCTACACTCTCACATACACTACGTTAGTCCTAGAATTGACTAGACCGTAGCTCTGATACTAATAAATGTAACACCCTTCACCTGTATTCAATGCCAGAATAGGGTTACGGAGCATCACCGAACTTATTGTACAATTAAACATACATTTCATATACATTTTCCATTACCAAACAACTATCATTCACAAACAATCACATTGTCCCTAATACAAGCCTACGAGGCCCTAAAGATGCATTCGGGGTGGTTCAGGACTAAAACAATAACTCAGGAAATTTTTGGAACACTTAGAAAAATTTTACAAAATACCGGGGCACACACCCGTTTGGGTCGACCGTGTGGAAAGTCGAAATGGGATCACGTGGCCGTGTCCCAACCCGTGTCCAACCCCGTCTAACTCTCTGACTTGGGTCACACGGACAACACACGTGCTCGTGTGGCTAGCTAAATGCCCTAAGGAATGGTCTCACACGCCCGTGTGCTAGGCTGTGCCAAACATGTAAGGTACACTCACTTATGCCACACGACCAAGTCACATGCCCGTGTGCTGGGCCGTGTAGAGCATACTGACTTGGTTTTTAATTCAATACTAGGGGACACACGATCGTGTAACCTAATCGTGTGTCATACATGGCTAAGACACATGCCCGTGTGGACAAAAATAGGCTATTTACCAAGCCATATTGCCACCTAATTTTGCACAAACCTAAACCAACCCAATTGGCACAAAACATGGCATAACTAGGCATTTAAACCAACTCCAATCAAGCTCAATTCATACCATTTCAATACTAACGACTACAAGTCACACAAATACCACAACACAGCATTCAATTTCATACCAAACTCGCTTTTATAATACATAAAAAATAACCAAATTCAAATATGCATTATTTGCCTAAATTCAATTGCATACCAATATTTATAACTCAACCATTTGCTATCCATAATACCTATTAACAACAAGCATCATAAAACCCTCATCCAACAAATCACACAAGCCATATGCACATATATATACATGATTAACTATACCGAAATAAGCCAATTCCCATGGCTATATACAACACCAAACTTTAGACATTTACAAGCCAATTCAAATGGCTAAATTCTTTATAAATCCATAGCCAAAAGGACCATTATCCTATACATGACATATACCAAAAATACTTAAGTTCAAAACTACCAAAGTGATAGTTGGATAGTGTGATGAAGTCTCCAACGATTTCTAAATCTAAGCTGGCTTTGATTTCACTATAAAACACGAAAAATAAATAAAGTAAGATATAATGCTTAGTAAGTTCGTATAACATTAAAATCAACTTACCATATAAGTACAACTTAAGCAAATAAAATATAACATAACATAATTCATATTGAAGCATCAACCTACTATATATTCATTCATAAAGCTAGATATAACTTTCATAAATTCCTCATTTTAGTACTTGTACGGTTCATGTACGTACCTGTACCACCTCGTATCGAATTATATACAACCACATCTCTGAGATACCCGTTGAACCATTCAAAATACTATCGGATACTAGGGGAACTTGCATCCTAAGTGCCACATATATAGCCAAAGCTATCTCTATCTCATATCACATATAATGCTCACTCTTGAGCTATCAATGGGTTTGCTCACACAAGCTGACGGTCATGACGAAGCTATACGATGCTGCTCACACAAGCTGACGAGTATATGTAACACATGTCGAATAACTCAGCCACCGATAGAACGTACGGACCAACACCCAAATCACATAACCCTTAATAACATGCCATTCCTATCCTAATTTATTCCTAAGGTTCAACCCGAATTTCTCATTTAAAGAATCATCGTTGAATATATCTACAATGTTGTATTCTCAATTTATGCAATATCAAAACATTCAAAACACAAATATAATAATATTTAATACATATAAACTTACCTCGAATGTAAAAATGACGAAATAAGTCTATTAGTCCGATACTTTGTTCTTTCCCCAATATAAATCTGTATTTCGCTTTTCTTGATCTAATTGCAAGACTTGAAGATGGCCAAATCAAAAACCCTAAATAGCTTATTTTTGTTCTTCAGAATCGGTGAATGTGGAAGATGAATGAATGAATTTGAATTTTGTTTATTTAATTTGAACTTTAATAACTAAATTACAAAATTAACCTTATAAACACTTATTAATTACACCACATACCAAGCCACTATCTCTACTATCTTAATAATGAGATATTTACCACATAAGGACCTCTACTTTAAGGTTTCATGCTATTAAACACCTTTAATTAATAGAACACCACTTTTTCACTTTGCACGATTTAGTATTTTTTATCAAATTAAGCATTCAAACGATAAAATTTCCTAATGAAATTTTTACACAATCATGCTATTATACTGTAAACATTAAAATAATAATAAAATAATTATTTCAACCTCAGATTTATGGTACAAAAACCACTGTTCTGATTTGACTAAAAATAGGCTGTTACATCACATTCCAGAATAATAAAATCTGTTGGAAACATGAACTTGTCGACTCTTACCAGTACACCTTGAATTTTACACCTTGAATTTTACCTTTTAGATGGACATATGATCTATCAGTTAGTTAGAGTGTGACTGTAGTTGGTCTTGCCTTTCCTATCCCAAGTTTCTTGAAAACATACATAAGCATTAGATTGATACTTGCACCTAAATCGCATAATGCTTTACCTACATAATGGTTTCCAATCAAACTGGGTATAGTGAAACTTGTTGGATATTTTAATTTTGGTGGCAATTTGTTTATCAGCATTGTTGTGCACCCTTCAGTAAGTGCAAAAGTTTCAAACTCCCCTAACTTTCTCTTATTGGACATGAAATCTTTCATGAATTTCACATAGTTAGGCATTTGTTCCAATGCTTCCACCAAAGGTATATTGATGTGTAATTACTTCAAGACCTCAAGAAATTTCTTGCATTTAGCATCTTATTTTGACTTTTGGAAACAAGAGGAAAAGGTGGTGTAGACTTCCTTCCATTTTTTGAGGTTGCCTTGCTATGGCATTTGTATTGGCTCGACAAGATGAATTTGCTTCTGTATTCTTTTGTCTATTCCCATCTTTTATAGTTTGTTCCACTTTTGGTTCGAAAGTTGTACTTTCAAGAACTATAAAACTTTCCTCCTCAGAAAAGGGATCATTCACAACTCTTGGAAGCTAAGTGCTGCTCCGAAGTGTTATGGCCTTACATTGTTCTTTTCCTTGAGATCTAGAACTTTCTGTGTCATTAGGCAATGCTCCTTGTTGTTTGAAGCTTAATGTAGTGGCAAATTGTCCCACTTGATTCTCCATAGCTTTTAAGGAAGCTGCTTGGCTCTGAATATGTGACAGCCCTAAATTGACCCTAGTCGGAAAGTGGTTTCGGGACCACGAAACTGAGTCTTATAAATAATTAAAGGTTATATTCTGTGTTTATGATGTGCGTAAATGCTTGTGTGATAGTTCCATACTTTAATTTGGTCAGTGTATGTGAAATTTATTAGTAGGGACTTATGTGAGACAATTTAGAAATATGTTAGGCAAGTGTTAAAGTGGCCTATTAATATATGTGGGAAAGCGCTTGTTCTTGCATGTCAAATTAGCCAAATTAAAGCATAGTGGCCAGCCATGCTATGGGTGGAAACATGTCACAAACATGTTATGTTAGTGATGTATGTTAGGAAAAATAAAATAAGGAGCATGGTAATAAAATAATGAAAGGGAATATGATGAAAACAAAGAAAAAAAAGTGTCCATCCTTTTTCATTTCTTTGGCCGAAAGTTCTAAGGAAGAAGGAAGGAGCTCTTGCTTCATGTTCGGCTTGATAGAGGATTAGGAAGAGGTTCGGCCATACTTGTATCTAGGTTAAGGTAAGTTTGATGTTGTGCCATGAGATTCATGCATGTTTTTAGTTGTTAACTTGAGTTCTAACTAGCCCATGGTTTAAATCTTTGCTATGTGAGGGAGATGATACTCGGCCATGGGTGTTGTCTTCTTGGTGGATGTTTGATGTTGTGTTGGTGAGGTATGAAGATGATAGAGTGTGTGTGAGAATTTGAAAAAGGTAGGTCTTAGCAACTTCATGAAGCAATCGGCCATGGTATATCCATAAGTATGATTTATGCTTGTTATGTTACTCATGGTTAAAATGATTCGGCTATGCTTCATGTAAAAATAAAATATACATGTGAATTGGGATATATGTTTATATTTGGTTAATGATTTATCCTTGTGAAGTATAAATTTGTAACATGATTTGAGTTGGAAGTTATTATAATGTATTTGTGCATTCGGGTATATGATGAAAATATATGAAATGGTTATAATCGACCTTATGATTCGGCTCTTGCACATATATATATATGTTTGCACATGATGTATTGGTATGCCATTTATGGGTGGTATTAAGTATATAATTGGCCTCAACATATACATGCATACTCGGCCACATGAGAAGATTAGTGTTGCATGTATTCGGTTAGAGGCAAGCATATTGATGCCTTTATCTTGGTTTAGACAATCGGCTAAAAGGGAGTGTGGGTTAATATGTTGAGTTGATGCATGATTTCACATGTATGTGACTTTAATGTCTAATGTATATATATGGGCTAAGTACCTTGAGTTCCTCTTTTCGATGCTCAAATGATTAAATCAATTTATTTGTTAAATTAAGCTCAAGAGCAAAGGGGAACTAAATCCGATAAAGGGAAGGAAAAAAGTGGTCGAATAGCCATCGAAATCGTTCGATAACATCCGAGGTAAGTTTTCGAGTAACGAGACTTAGTTACCGATTTGATTAAGACATGATGTATGAGCATAGCAAATATGCGGTGATATGATGATTCTACTTGAATCATATGTTGAGTTAATTAGTCTATATGTATGACGGGTAGCCGTATGTGCATAGAGATAGTGTCATAAAGCAAATTAAACCATGCTATTTGTATGTGGCTAGTGAGCCGAAAATGGGATTGCTTAATACGTGACGTGTGTTTGAACTCCAATTATGAAAATGAAATATAGATGTGTCATGATTTATTGATATGTGTATGAATATTTGGATGAAAACCGGGCTAAGTCCCGAAGGCATCTGCGCTAGTGACTAGTTCCGGGCAAGTCCCGAAGGCATTTGTGCGAGTTACTAAATCCGGGCTAAGTCCCGAAGGCATTTGTGCGAGTTACTAAATCCGGGCTAAGTCTCGAAGGCAATTGTGTGAGTTACTAAATCCGGGCTAAGTGCCGAAGGCATTTGTGCGAGTTACTAAATTCGGGCTAAGTCCCGAAGGCAATTGTGCGAGTTACTCTAACCGGGCTATGTCCCGAAGGCATTTGAGCGAGTAGCTATATCCGGTTAAATTCCGAAGGTACGTGATTTGGGAATGAGCGATCTACTGTAATAATTTCAATTAATACGCTCGTAAAAACTCAACAACGAGGTATGTGTTGTACATGCATTCGATTAATTGATTCCTCTTAAATAGTATTCGCTCAGTCGATTAAGGAGCTTCCGGTTTTGGTTAAGCTGATCCCTTATGTATGAATATAAGGGTCGGAAATGTGAAGTAGGACTGATTTTTGAGAATATATGAGTATATGAAATTATCCGTTTAGTTATATGAATGCTATACTTCAGTTGAGCCTAATTCCATTGCTCAAAACTTACTAAGCATTAAATGCTTACTCCGTTCTTTGAATCTCTGTTTTATAGATTTTGGTTCGTCAGCTATCGGACTCGGGATTATTGAAGTCGAAGTCTCCCACACTATCGAAGCCCCTTTTGGTACACTTTTGGTTGAACTTTGAATTGGCATGTATAGGACTACCCTTTTTGTTGTTGGTCACGGACCCTTTGGTTTTGTATAAATTTGGATAGCCATGCGAAAATGGCTTATATACACTTTGAGCTTAATATTATAATCGTCTTGTATGATGTTCATTAAGAGGTATGGAAATGTTTGGGAACGATTAGCCATTGGAATGGTTAATCATGATCATATTTTGTGCTATATATGAAAAAGGGCTAGTTGAATCATGGAAACTATGTAATAGGTAAAGTCTACCTTAAAAATAGATTCTGATAGCAGCAGTGACGTGAATGTGAAAAATCACTAAAAATAGTAGCAATGGAATTAAATAGTGAGTAAATTATGTAATCGAACCTTGATGAGTCTATTTTCAAAGGAAAGTAACGAAATGATCATATGAACAGTATGTTAAGAGATATTTAAGTTTTCGTGAGACAGGACCAGAACGGTTTCTGGATTCCCTGTTCCGACTTTGGAAATTCATTATAAATTAACCAGAGATAATTGTAAGTCATTCCATATATGTATAGATTTCTTTTCGAGTCTATTTTCTATAGAAACAAACAGCATCAGTATTGAAGCCCTGTACAGGGAGATATTCAAGTTGTAATGCACAAAGGTCAGTGTAGTCGAACCCTGAAATAGGGGAGACTTTAGCTAATAAACTGTACTAATTGGCTTGACCAAAAATTATAGAAAAAAATTTGTAGATGAACATATGAGTCTAGTTTCAGGAAAAATTTACGGAACTGGTTTTCGAGTTTTGGAACTCGAGATATGATTTTTAAGGTGACAGTGATGCAGTTAGCCAGCTTGTCTGGAAATTTAAAATGGACTGTGCAAATAAGTGATTTAAGTCTGCGAACCCCTCGTGTCTGACTCCGGCAACGGTCTTAGGTACGGGGTGTTACAATTTTATTGGTATCAGAGCTACGGTTTAGTCGATTCTAGGACTACTGTAATACGTTTGGGTCTAGCTATACATGTCATTATGTGATTATTTGATAGTGTGGTGATTTCTGACAATTGAAAATGTGTTTATTTATAGTAATGGATCCCGATCCCGACCGAGCGGTAACTGATGATCCTGAGAGTGTAGCACCTGCTCCCGCACAAGGGACAGCTCCGGCGGACTCTCAACCTAATGCTAGTAATCCGAATGATGAAGCTAGACAAGCTTTTTATAGCGTGATGAATGATTGGTTCAACCAATACATTCGAACTAATACGGCTGTTCCACAACCTCCATTCCCGACAAATACCACCCCCGCACCTACAATACCTCCGGCAACTGACCAAATAAGGTCAAATAAACCCCCAGTTGACAGAATCCGAAAACACGGGGCTACTGAATTTAAAGCTACGGACAGCGATGATGCCGAGCAAGCTGAATTTTGGTTGGACAACACTATCCGGGTACTCGATGAGCTATCTTGCACACCCGATGAGTGCCTAAAGTGTACTATCTCCTTGCTACGTGATTCTGCCTACTATTGGTGGAATACGTTGACTTCCGTTGTGCCCAGAGAGCAAGTAACTTGGGAGTTTTTCCAAACCGAGTTTCGGAAAAAGTATATCAGTCAGAGATTTATGGATCAAAAACGGAAGGAATTTCTTGAACTTAAACAAGGTTCCATGTCGGTTACCGACTATGAACGAAAATTTGTAAGGCTTAGCCGGTACGCGCGGGAATGCATTTCTTCAGAAGCTGTGATGTGTAAATGTTTCGAGGACGGGCTGAATGATGATATAAAGTTGTATGTTGGCATTTTGGAAATCCAAGAATTTGTGGCACTTGTCGAGCGGGCTTGGAAAGCCGAGGAGCTCAGTATGGAGAAAAGAAAAGCTGAGGTGGAAGCAAAGGAGTTTCGTAAGGGGTCTTCGGGGAAGCCCTTCCCACAGTCATCGAAGAAATTTAGAGATGGCTTAGGCCGATCTAGAGACACTTCGGGCTTATCTAGACGAGATCGCGATCGACCCCCTGTGAGTGCACGAGTCACTTCGGTCGCTAGTGTTGGAAATGATCGTCGAGACAGAACAGAGTGTCAGTATTGTGGTAAATGGACTCGGGGAGTTGTAGATTCCATGACCGCTCCTGTTACAAGTGCGGGTCAGTTGACCACTTTATTAAAGATTGCCCGAGATTGTCTGATCAAAACGTAAATCAGAGTGGGAAACCTGGCGCTACTACTGCTCGGGGTAGACCATCTAGGAATACGGGCAATGCTAGTGGTGGTCAGAGAGGATCTAGAGATGCTACAATTAGATCTGAGGCTCGTGCTCCTGCTGGAGCTTATGCTATACGCGCACGCGAGGATGCTTCCTCGCCAGATGTTATTATCGATACTTTTACTCTCTTTGATTCTAATGTGATTGCTTTGATTGACCCCGGTTCTACTCATTCTTATATATGTGAAACCTTAGCATCCAGTAAGACTTTACCTATTGAGTCTACTGAGTTCGTAATTCGGGTGTCAAATCCTTTGGGTCGTTACGTGCTTGTCGACAAAGTGTGCAAGAAATGTCCCCTAGTAATCCAAGGTTCCTGTTTTTCGGCCGATTTGATGCTTTTACCGTTTGACGAATTTGATGCTTTTACCGTTTGACGAATTTGATGGTATCCTCGGTATGGATTGGTTGACCGTACATGATGCAATTGTAAATTGCAAAAGAAAAACCATCGATTTGAGGTGCGTAAATAACGAGATAATCCGAGTCGAGTCTACTGACTTGAATAGGTTGCCAGCTGTAATATCGTCGATGCTGGCTCAAAAATGTGTAAGAAAGGGGTGTGAAGCATACCTTGCATATGTACTTGATGACAAAGAGTTAGAAAAGAAGCCTGAATCTGTGCCAGTGGTTTGTGAATACCCGAATGTTTTTCCCAAAGAATTACCGAGTTTATCACCTGTTCGGGAAGTAGAGTTTGGTATTGAGCTTGTACTTGGGACTACGCCGATTTCGATAGCTCCGTATCGTATGGCACCAACCGAGTTAAAAGAGTTGAAAGCTCAGTTGCAAGAATTGACGGATAGAGGTTTCGCTCGACCAAGTTTCTCACCTTGGGGTGCACCAGTATTGTTTGTGAAAAAGAAGGACGGAACCATGAGGTTGTGCATCGACTATCGTCAGTTGAATAGAGTGACAATAAAGAATAAATATCCATTACCGCGTATTGACGATTTGTTTGATCAACTAAAGGGAGCCTCGGTGTTTTCAAAGATAGATTTGAGATCGGGTTATTATCAGTTGCGAATTCGAGATTCGGATATACCCAAAACTGCTTTGAGAATGAGATACGGCCACTACGAGTTCTTAGTGATGCCGTTTGGGCTCACTAATGCCCCTGCGGTATTTATGGATTTGATGAATCGGATCTTCAGACAGTATTTGGACCGATTCGTAGTTGTGTTTATTGATGAGATCTTGGTCTATTCAAGAGATGAGACCGAACATGCTGAGCACCTGAGATTAGTGTTGCAAATTTTACGGGATAAGCAGTTATATGCTAAGTTCAGTAAGTGTGAGTTCTGGTTAAGAGTGGTTAGCTTCTTGGGTCATGTGGTATCCACATCGGGTATTCGAGTTGACCCGAGCAAAATTTCAGCCATACTTAACTGGAAGCCTCCGAGAAATATTACTGAGGTTCGGAGCTTTTTGGGACTTGCCGGTTACTACCGACGGTTTGTAAAAGGTTTCTTGATGATAGCCACACCAATGACGAAGCTACTTCAAAAAGATGTTAAGTTCGAATGGACGAAAAAATGTCAGAAAAGTTTCGATCAACTGAAAACTTATCTGACTGAAGCTCCAATTCTAGTGCAGCCCGAATTAGGCAAAGAGTTTGTCATTTAAAATTATGCCTCCCTACTTGGGTTGGGTTGCGTATTGATGCAAGAGGGTCGAGTTGTGGCCTATGCGTCGAGACAATTTAAGCCACATGAGAAAAATTATCCGACCCATGATCTCGAATTAGCTGCCATCGTATTCGCTTTGAAAATATGGCGACATTACTTATTTGATGACTCAAAGAGACTTGAATCTACGACAAAGGCGTTGGCTTGAGTTGTTGAAAGATTATGAACTTGTCATTGACTATCACCCGGGAAAGGCTAATGTGGTTGCGGATGCCTTAAGTCGTAAATCACTGTCTGCTTTACGAGCGATGAATGTACACTTGTCTGTTCTATCCGACAATGTGTTAGTGGCGGAATTAAAGGCCAAACCATTGTTGATTCATCAAATTCGTGAAGCTCAGAAAGTCGATGATGAACTGGTTGCAAAACAGGCTGAATGGTTTCGAATATGGAATCAGAGTTTCAAATTGATGATGACGATTGTTTGAGGTTCAGAAGTCGGTTGTGTGTTCCAAGAAATTCAGAACTCATTTCGATGATTCTGAATGAAGCTCATTGTAGCCGAATGTCGATTCACCCGGGGAGTACGAAAATGTACAACGATCTGAGACGTCAGTTTTGGTGGCATGGTATGAAACGAGACATTTCCGATTTTGTTTCGAAGTGCTTAGTATGTCAGCAAGTGAAGGCAGAACATCAAATGCCTACGGGTTTACTTCAGCCAATCATGATACCTGAATGGAAATGGGATCGAGTCACGATGGATTTTGTATCTGGGTTGCCAGTGTCGGCAAGTAAGAAGGATGCGATTTGGGTTGTTGTTGATAGACTGACTAAGTCGGCTCACTTTATCCCCGTACATGCGGATTTTTCATTGGATAAACTAGCTGAATTGTATGTTTCTCAGATTGTGAGATTACACGGGGTACCGATTTCTATTGTGTCGGATAGAGATCCGAGATTCACCTCGCGATTTTGGAAGAAATTACAAGAAGCTTTGGGTACCAAGCTGCATTTTAGCACCGCTTTTCATCCACAAACCGATGGTCAATCCGAGCGGATAATTCAGATACTTGAGGATATGTTGAGATGTTGCATCCTCGAGTTTAGTGGTTCATGGGAACGGTATTTACCTTTGATTGTATTCGCTTACAACAATAGTTTTCAATCAAGTATTAAGATGGCACCTTACGAGGCTTTGTACGGGCGTAAATGCCGTACACCATTGCTTTGGACCGAGCTCGGTGAAAGCAAAATTTTCTGAGTGGATTTGATTAAAGATGCTGAACAGAAAGTAAAAATAATTCGTGAAAGTCTGAAGGCAGCATCAGATCGTCAGAAGTCGTATGCGGATTTGAAACGAAGAAATATTGAGTATCAGGTGGGTGACAAAGCGTTTCTTAAGGTTTCACCTTGGAAAAAGATACTCAGATTTGGCCGTAAGGGCAAATTGAGTCCGAGATTCATTGGGTCGTATGAAATCTCTGAACGAGTTGGTCCAGTTGCGTATAGATTGATTTTGCCCCCTGAACTTGAAAAGATTCACGACGTCTTTCATGTTTCGATGCTTCGACGTTATAGATCTGATCCATCGCACATAATTAATCCATCAGAGGTTGAAATTCAACCTGATATGAGTTATGAAGAAGAACCGATTCGTATCCTGGCTCGTGAAGTGAAAGAGTTACGAAACAAAAGGGTTCCGTTAGTGAAAGTGTTATGGCTCAAACACGGGATCGAAGAAGCTACTTGGGAAACCGAGAATGCCATGAAAGAACGATACCCAAACCTATTTACCGGTAAGATTTTCGGGGACGAAAATTTCTTAAGTGGGGGAAAGTTGTGACAGCCCTAAATTGACCCTAGTCGGAAAGTCGTTTCGGGACCACGAAACCGAGTCTTATAAATAATTAAAGGTTATATTCTGTGTTTATGATGTGCGTAAATGCTTGTGTGATAGTTCCATACTTTAATTTGGTCAGTGTATGTGAAATTTATTAGTAGGGACTTATGTGAGACAATTTAGATATATGCTAGGCAAGTGTTAAAGTGGCCTATTAATATATGTGGGAAAGTGCTTGTCCTTGCATGTCAAATTAGCCAAATTAAAGCATAGTGGCCGGCCATGCTATGGGTAGAAACATGTCACAAACATGTTATGTTAGTGATGTATGTTAGGAAAAATAAAATAAGGAGCATGGTAATAAAATAATGAAAGGGAATATGATGAAAACAAAGAAAAAAAAAGTGTCCATCCTTTTTCATTTCTTTGGCCGAAAGTTCTAAGGAAGAAGGAAGGAGCTCTTGCTTCATGTTCGGCTTGGAAGAGGATTAGGAAGAGGTTCGGCCATACTTGTATCTAGGTTAAGGTAAGTTTGATGTTGTGCCATGAGATTCATGCATGTTTTTAGTTGTTAGCTTGAGTTCTAACTAGCCCATGGTTTAAATCTTTGCTATGTGAGGGAGATGATACTCGGCCATGGGTGTTGTCTTCTTGGTGGATGTTTGATGTTGTGTTGGTGAGGTATGAAGATGATAGAGTGTGTGTGAGAATTTGAAAAAGGTAGGTCTTAGCAACTTCATGAAGCAATCGGCCATGGTGTATCCATAAGTATGATTTATGCTTGTTATGTTACTCATGGTTAAAATGATTCGGCTATGCTTCATGTAAAAAGAAAATATACATGTGAATTCGGATATATGTTTATATTTGGTTAATGATTTATCCTTGTGAAGTATAAATTTGTAACATGATTTGAGTTGAAAGTTATTATAATGTATTTGTGCATTCGGGTATATGATGAAAATATATGAAATGGTTATAATCGACCTTATGATTTGGCTCTTGCACATATATATATGTTTGCACATGATGTATTGGTATGCCATTTATGGGTGGTATTAAGTATATAATTGGCCTCAACATATACATGCATACTCGGCCACATGAGAAGATTAGTGTTGCATGTATTCGGTTAGAGGCAAGCATATTGATGCCTTTATCTTGGTTTAGACAATCGGCTAAAAGGGAGTGTGGGTTAATATGTTGAGTTGATGCATGATTTCACATGTATGTGACTTTAATGTCTAATGTATATATATGGGCTAAGTACCTTGAGTTCCTCTTTTCGATGCTCAAATGATTAAATCAATTTATTTGTTAAATTAAGCTCAAGAGCAAAGGGGAACTAAATCCGATAAAGGGAAGGAAAAAAGTGGTCGAATAGCCATCGAAATCGTTCGACAACATCCGAGGTAAGTTTTCGAGTAACGAGACTTAGTTACCGATTTGATTAAGTCATGATGTATGAGCATAATGAATATGCGGTGATATGATGATTCTACTTGAATCATATGTTGAGTTAATTAGTCTATACGTATGACGGGTAGCCGTATGTGCATAGAGATAGTGTCATAAAGCAAATTAAACCATGCTGTTTGTATGTGGCTAGTGAGCCGAAAATGGGATTGCTTAATACGTGACGTGTGTTCGAACTCCAATTATGAAAATGAAATATAGATGTGTCATGATTTGTTGATATGTGTATGAATATTTGGATGAAAACCGGGCTAAGTCCCGAAGGCATCTGCGCTAGTGACTAGTTCCGGGCAAGTCCCGAAGGCATTTGTGCGAGTTACTAAATCTGGGCTAAGTCCCGAAGGGATTTGTGCGAGTTACTAAATCCGGGCTAAATCCTGAAGGCAATTGTGCGAGTTACTAAATCCGGGCTAAGTCCCGAAGGCATTTGTGCAAGTTACTAAATCCGGGCTAAGTCCCGAAGGCAATTGTGCGAGTTACTCTAACCGGGCTATGTCCTGAAGGCATTTGAGCGAGTAGCTATATCCGGTTAAATTCCGAAGGTACGTGATTTGGGAATGAATGATCTGCTGTAATAATTTCAATTAATACGCTCGTAAAAAACTCAACAACGAGGTATGTGTTGTACATGCATTGGATTAATTGATTCCTCTTAAATAGTATTCGCTCAGTCGATTAAGGAGCTTCTGGTTTTGGTTAAGTTGATCCCTTATGTATGAATATAAAGGTTGGAAATGTGAAGTAGGACTGATTTTTGAGAATATATGAGTATATGAAATTATCCGTTTAGTTATATGAATGCTATACTTCAGTTGAGCCTAATTCCATTGCTCAAAACTTACTAAGCATTAAATGCTTACTCCGTTCTTTGAATCTCTGTTTTATAGATTTTGGTTCGTCAGCTATCGGATTGAAGTCGAAGTCTCCCACACTATCAAAGCCCCTTTTGGTACACTTTTGGTTGAACTTTGAAATGGCATGTATAGGACTACCCTTTTTGTTGTTGGTCATGGACCCTTTGGTTTTGTATAAATTTGGATAGCCATGCGAAAATGGCTTATATACACTTTGAGCTTAATATTATAATCTTATTGTATGATGTTCATTAAGAGGTATGGAAATGTTTGGGAACGATTAGCCATTGGAATGGTTAATCATGATCATATTTTGTGCTATATATGAAAAAGGGCTAGTTGAATCATGGAAACTATGTAATAGGTAAAGTCTACCTTAAAAATAGATGCTGATAGCAGCAGTGATGTGAATGTGAAAAATCACTAAAAATAGTAGGAATGGAATTAAATAGTGAGTAAATTATGTAATCGAACCTTGATGAATTTATTTTCATAGGAAAGTAACAAAACAATCATATGAACAGTATGTTAAGAGATATTTAAGTTTTCGTGAGACAGGGCCAGAACGGTTTCTGGATTCCCTGTTACGACTTTGGAAATTCATTATAATTTAACCAGAGATAATTATAAGTCATTCCATATATTTATAGATTCCTTTTCGAGTCTAGTTTCTATAGAAACAAACGGCATCAGTATTGAAGCCCTGTACAGGGAGATATCCAAGTGGTAATGCGCAAAGGTCAATGTAGTCGAACCCTGAAACAGGGGAGATTTTGGCTAATAAACTGTACTAATTGGCTCAACTAAAAATTCTAGAAAAAAATTTGTAGATGAACATATGAGTCTAGTTTCAGGAAAAATTTACGGAACTGGTTTTCGAGTTTTGGAACTCGAGATATGATTTTTAAGGTGACAGTGACGCAGTTAGCCAGCTCGTCTGGAAATTTAAAATGGACTGTGCAAATAAGTGATTTAAGTCTGCGAACCCCTCGTGTCTGACTTCGGCAACGGTCTCGGGTACGGGGTGTTACAGAATAATTGTGTTATTCTTAGCCATATACTCTTTTAATAAAGCTTCCATAGCTGATGTTGAAGATGATGAACTTTGTTACACATTTTTTCACGTCATTGGTTGAACATGTCCAGGTGGTACACTAGTCGCATTCTGTCTATTAGCAGTGCTAGCATTTCCTATTCCTTGATTACTCTAGCTAAAATTTGGATGTTGCTTCCGCCTTGGATTGTAGATGTCAGAGTAGGGATTGTTGTTGCTACAATTAAAATTTCCCATGTAATACGCAAAGGCTGGATTGGATGGGCATTCATTAAAAAAATGATATTCTCCTCAGTATACACATGCTAGTTCTGCAACCTTCATCTCCTACATTTTAGAGGGTCTTTTTAGAGTTTTAATCATATTCATTAAAGATGATACCTGAGCTGTTAACAGTGTAATCACATCAAGTTCTATTTCTCCAGCAACTTTTCTGCCAGTACCAACTCTAGTAGTGGGGTACTGATAATTATTATTTGCTATTCTTTCCAGAATTTTGTATCCTTTATTGTAGAATTTCTCAAGCAATGTCCCATTAGTAGATGCATCCACCACCATTCGTGTATGAGCATTTAATCCATTCTAGAACATTTCTATTTGTGTCCAATGTTGAAAACCATGCATCAGGCATTTTCTAATTAATTCCTTGAAAAGCTCCCATGCTCTATATAATATCTCATCTTCAGATTGCCTGAACAATGTAATGTCATTCCTCAACTTGGCATTCATGTTTGGAGGATTGTACCTAAGAAAAAATCTCTAACATAGTTCATTCCAATATGCCACCGTACTTGGTGGTAATGCATTCAACCATGATCTTGCAAGATCTCACAATGAATAAGGGAATAACTTTAATCTAAGGGCATCTTCAGGAACACCTTATACCTGAATGAGTCACAGACTTCAAGAAAAGTCTTAAGCGCAATCTAGGATTTTCAATTGGTAAATCACTAAACTGCCCTATCGTCTGTAGCATTTGAAACATTTCTGGTTTTAATTCAAAGTATTGAGCTTGAATATGTAGCCTAACAATTCTTGGACTTAAATCACCTAAAGTAGGCACTAAATGTTCTCTGATGGGTCTATCTCTATCATCTAAGATTAGAGGAATATCAACATTCCTTTCATTCTGGAGTACCTAATCTTCTCTGATTGGATCATTTATAACCCTCTCCATTTCTCTTAATGCTTTCCTTCTTCACCTTAATGTCCTTTCAATCTCAGGATCAAAATAATATTCTTTATCCTCTTGAATACTTCTTCTAATGGACTAGTATAAAACCTAAAAAATCAAATAAAATACTAATTAACTATTATAAAAAAAATAACAAGAATAATAAGAAATAAACTTTTCACCAATGTTGCTGATCCCCGGCAATGGCGCCAAAAACGTGTTGCGTGTAAATAACTAATGCAATTGTGCAAGTGTACACATCATTTAAGTAATAATGTTATAAGTAAGTATCATCACCACATGGATTGAAAATTGGTAAGAGATTGATTAAGTTGTTGTAATCCTATTAACTATACTAATTAGTAGGAAACACTCTTAAATTGAATAAGATGTTGGTATAATGAATTAATGCAATTTAATGCTAAAAGCAGAGAATTGATATGACAAATAAAATGTAGTGGCAAATTATAGAGAAAAGCAAGAGTAATTCTGTTGTTGAATGGATATGGCTGGAATTATTCAGGTGAAATGCTCATACCAAAATAATGTCATGGCAAAATATTGTCTAATCAACTGCTCAGAGAGTTACTACTGTAACCTGCCTCTTTCGATAGCTAGATTTTAAGCTAAAAATCTAAGTTATTGTATGTCTATAGAACTCTAGATTAATAACTACAGTGAATGAGGTGGACTATGATGAAATAAATAACTTCTTAACCAAAGGTTAAGGCAATTGGGTTCAAAAGCAAGTAAACAGGGTGCCATTACGTTTCTAGCAACCGATTATGACCCCAGAATCCAAGATGTGGATGTACTTTATTAGTGCAAAACTACTACCTACTTAGCACGTCATAAAGGTTACTCGTGATCGTCCTCTTTTTTTTGTACGCTATTTTGCAAGGATGTAAGATTATTGTGGGAGACCAAATCCTCACGAACATGTGACAATGTGTCGGAGGGCACCCATGAGGACTCTCATACCTGTACTTGATCACAGAGATGTGGTAGAGGGCAGGTGTTGTAATTGGTTCTGAAGAATTGACTTGCCAATTGAAGGGTATTTTAAACGATACCATCTATGCGTAGTTCTGTAATCAACGTGTCGATCAGTTGGAGCAAAGAAAAGAGGAGGTGGTCGTACACTAAGAGTACTTGAGAGACCATGTACTCCCGGAATCGATGGAGGCACCCCAACCCATATTACCAGTGGCATGTCGATCTTAATGAGTTTCAGAGGATTCGATGAAAAAAGAGTGGTTTAGGCATATAGTAGCCCATGTTGAGTGCCATACATAGTGGATGGCCCAACGTGATAAGCAAGTGGGTCGACATGACATTGGAAGGGCATTGTACTAGGTCACCCCGGCAGGTGCCACTCCACCCGTTCTAGCCTCAATACCTTTTGGCCCATGCAAGCAAGTCCATCCACATCGAGAAGGGATACGACAAGGGTCATCTCAGATGAGCATGATGATGGCACGAATGAGTTCGATGACAACATCTTCACCTATTTATGAAGGAGTTTTACTTCTATCATTCCGTTTTTGTTAAAAAAATTAAAAATTTAAAAAATTATTATTATAAATATTGTGTGTGTTTTCCTTTTCTATGTAGGAACTGTTAGAGTATGCCCAAAGGCCTATCATGAGATGATTGTAATCACATATTCATTTTACCTTGTTTGTTAATATAAGACATTGTTATTGTTATTTCAGTTTCTTTTTCTCTGTGTGCAAATAAACGGATTAACAATAATGTCTTGAGAATAATATGATTATTCTTAAAAGGTCCTTAGTAAGTATTATTGTGGGCTTCGACAATAATAATGCATTGAGACTAATGTGTAGTTGATTAATGACAAAATGTTTTCATTGACATAGGGATGCCAAAATCAAAACATGAGTATGTGTTAGAGAACAACATATTGGACTGACCCACTCACGTTTATTGGATTATTATGTAATAGTCACAACATTACTCATAGTGATAACTATGTATACGATCCTAAGACTTGAGATCCTCATTGTCCCATCATCGTGAGTCGTATATTTTGGTACATTCAAATGTCTACCGTAATAGGCTATACTATAAAAAATGATGTTGGGTATGCCACAATCTATGTAGTGGGATATAATAGATCAAAGTAGGATTTATCCCTACAACGTAATGGGAGCAGTATCTTAGGCCACTTCATGGAGTGAGACTAGAAATACATGGCGATGCTCAAATAAGTTAATATGTGATATCATACTTATTTGTTTATTGTAGTCTACTTAGAATATCAAGAAATATAAAATTGGATTATACAAGTGTGAATATTCCATGACTTGAGTCCAATCTAGATATAAAAGATAAAATGATATAATACATGAAAAAATTATCACAAAAAGGTTATGTCGAATCATGACTTCTTGTAACTTAGGTAGCAATGATGCGTTGCTAGATGCCACTCATTGCTTGTAACATTAGAAATGTTCTATTATTACTACTAATG
The DNA here is from genome assembly GCF_007990345.1 of Gossypium hirsutum. NCBI lineage: Eukaryota > Viridiplantae > Streptophyta > Magnoliopsida > Malvales > Malvaceae > Gossypium > Gossypium hirsutum. The sequence goes on from NC_053435.1 coordinate 69,175,809, forward strand.
TTACAAGAGCCTACAAGGTCACACCCTATGGTTAAAGTGAACAAAATCCAAACACAATTAATATTGTGTTTAGCTGTCACGTGCATTAAATTAATTACTGAATTAATTTAATTGGACAATTAAATATTGAATACATTATATGTACAAACTTGTTGTACACAAATAGAAAATACAATTAAAATTAATATTTGAATTTGATTTATGTAAAATATTAACTGAATATTGTTTACCAAAATTATTAAAATAAATAGTTATTTATTGAAGTTAACATTCTTTTGGAAAGAATATAACATTCTAATACCTTCCATAGTTTTCTCAAAAAATAAAAAGGGAATTATTTCGTTTTTATTATGGGTAATTAATAAAAAGGAATGGAATCCCTAATACTGTGTAAGTTACCAAAAAAATAAAATAAGGTCTAGCAGCAGTTTTGAAAATTCTCTCTAAAAAAGTTTAAGAGAGTTTTGTTGTTCATTCTTGACTGGGTGGATTACATAGAGGCCGAGATGTTATTATTGCGACTTGAGTTTCACATTGCGTAGAAGGATCAGAAAATTGAAAAGGTATATTTTCAACCCTTGTTTCAACCCGATTTGTTCCTCGTACATGGATTGATGGTTGATGATTACTGGAATAATCTTTTTTCGTTGTGCTACGGGGCGTACTGATGTTCCAAAAGTGGTACCAGAGACATGTACAACACAATTTCAGGATTAAATTGATTGGTTGATGTGATTGTATAAGATACATGTTGTGTAATTGATTCACTCGATCTGTTTTATGAATATATGATACATATGATTCACTTAATAATCGTGTACTATTAATTTGTTAAACCTATGTGATTATATGTTTCTCCCAATCACTGATTAAATGTTAGTAATTGATTTTGATGTCTACTGGATTTTATATATTATTTATTAAGTGTTAACATATATTTCTTGGGGCAATGAGGTTTTCGTTATTCGAAGTTAATAGTTAACTTGCTGGTAACATTCGAAAATTATAAACAAAAATTGTTCTGCTAAGAAATCTCATATATCAAAATTCTAAAATATTCTATTTTTGTTAAAAAAAAATTGTCAAACGATGATGTTTTTTTTCATAGAGATTTAAGTGCAGTTTTTTAATTTCTAGCCTTGACCCCCGTTTGCGTAGGCGGCATTAATTGTATGGATAATTTTGTAATTCACATTAACAATTGATTAGACAAATAAATATAGTATATTATTTGCTATGGTTAATATGCATGGTGTATGAAATGCATGGTTATAGCCCGATAGCCCATAAAATTTACTAAGGTTGTAATTTTATAGATATGGCCTGCGTGTCGTGCCTTTCTATTTTTCTCTTGTATTTCTTTTCTCATCCTAATGTCTCTTATGTAAAATGAGTTTCTATAATCGTAAATTGTATGAGCTGCTGTGGACTAGAGAAGATGAAGTTTGGGCTACTTAAAGTGAGAAAGAAGCTTGTGAAACGACTCAAGCCCTTAGGATTCCTTTCGGCTCTCCTATTGGCTTGGGAGGGACCACCTTAGTTTTATGGGCTATAACTATTGCATTTATTAACTACTTTATATTATTCATGTTTGTGATAAAATGGATTATATGTTAGCATTTATGTTATATTATATTGATACAATAAACTTTAATAAACAAATAAAATGGATTAAAGTAGAATATTAATGGTGAGATGAATTTGATTAAAAACCCTCAATAAAATATTAAGTTAAGATTGCCTTCAAATATTTACCCTTGTTAAATCCTCAATCGATACAACGTGGGTTTTGCTAAAGCGAAGTACTTGTATCTATCTTGGTCAAATGCGAAAGAATAAGCAAGTTATAGTCATCGGTTATAATATTGGTTAATAACTTAACTAGGTTACTCTAATAGGATTAGAAAATTAGAGGCAAGAGATTTGGATGATCATAGATGATTGGTGTAACACCAAACTCAGCTGGAAAGGTCCGATTTGAATCCGGCATGCCATATTAGCCACCGAAGTGACCTTCCATTAACTCCCAACCTAACCTACGACACACCACTTATACATAGCACGCGAACATAGTGTTAATCCTCAACAAAGCAGCGAAAAACACACACATAAAACACAAGGGTTCTCATGCAAACTACATCAGAATATATAATCATGCGAAACAACAATTCCAAGTACTTAGAAATATTCACAGGTTTGCACTCCTCTTAACCACTTGGCATATCATTCAAACATAGCTCACATGCTTTATTATCACAAGAAATCACAGTTTATCATAAAAATATAAGTTCACAGCTTTATATAGTTTCACATGAAAAGATGAGTTCACAAAGCACGACAACTCTCATACAAGACTTTAACACATTAATGATTCACTTAACACTTAAAAGGCTCATACATCCTAGTTTAACTAAGTAACATGCTTTGAAAATAAAAAAAAATGCATGCTAAAGATTAAAACATTTAAATAAGGTTCGTATGAATCATGGATTCGCACATATGTAAGGGTTCGCAAAGTTAAGGGTATGCATGTAATTATGATGAACATACTTAGGGTTTTGCATGTCATAAATGTAACATCCCAAACCCGGCCCAGACGTTATGGCCAGATCTGATGTGTCACATGGACTGACGACTTAGTATGCATTCGCTGGTTTAAGTGATTAGGGTGGTCTTTGTAAAAACAGCGGTTGAATGAAAAGCCAGTTTATCAATCTTTAGGCTATCCATTTATTGTGCTTGTTGAGCTTGAAAACGTTCATTAATTTAGAAAACCCGCGCAGCCTAACACTAGAAGTTTCGTCATAGTATAAATATAATCAGAAAATAAAACCATAGCAGAAAAAAGAAATTTAAATAGTGGCCTCATTACAACTTAAAACCCAAAATTAAATCAGAATATAAAAATAATAAAAATAAACTAACTTAGAAAAACCAACTTTGCAGATGATGTGGCCACTCCGAATCCCTCACAGCTCCAAGCCCACTATGGTTGGGGATTTTCTGCAGAGATGAAAATAAAGGGTGAGTTCGGTAAACTCAGTGTGTAACATAACACAACCATAGCCCAAAACAGATCAAACCTCAGAGTCAGACTTATCTAGGCCTTGGCCCAGTATAGAAATCAGAATGAAACCCATAGGCCCATAGCAGATACAGAACAAATATATCATGAATGCAGAAATCCCAACCCAGAGCCATCCATAACACCCTCGTACCAGCCTTACACCATGTGGGGAGACTACTCGACCCACCCAACCGCTACACACCACAAAAATTGCAGCGAGGCTGCCAGATATTGTGACGAAGTCACCAGATACAGATATTGTGGCTAGGCCACCAGAACAGATATATATATGTGGCAAAGCCACTAGATTGCAGCGAGGCTGCCAGATATTGTGACGAAGTCACCAGAACAGATATATGTGGCGAGGCCACCAGATTGCAGTGAGGCTGCTAGAACGCTTCCTCCATCAATATAAACCCATGTCCTATGCAACAGAAATAATATGTCATGGCATACGTATACAGAAACAGAAAATCATGCTTTTCAGAAAAAATTACCCTAGGGGTAAAATCGTAATTTTACATGCATAAGGGTATTTCAGTAATTATCACCTATTGCTAAGGTTTCATGCTCATTCTAATGTTTACCAAGTAATCAGAAGTACTTACCTCACTTTTTACCAAAGTGGGCCCGTTGGCCCATTGGCCCGTTTTTGGCCCATTAAGCCCAAAAATACCGTTGTGCACGAAAATGCACACTCTGCACTCTAATCACCCAAATGCACCAAATTCATTAACAATTGTCTCACGAGCGCTCTCACACTCGCAAGTTCACAAAATACCAACGTTTTAGTATTTCGACTTTTACCGATTCAGTCTAAGGGAGGGTGTTGTTTACACACCTGGTTGATGACAATTGATGACGATATCTCCCACGCGATAATCCTACAATTGATCACTAACACATTAGACTTACCAATTGACGATAACTAACATAAATCCACGTCAACTAACCCAATCATCACACAAGTTAGTCATTTATGCACGAGGGGCAAAATAGTCATTTTACCCTTCAGGGGTAAATCGGTAGTCCTACCCTACAAGGGTATTTTAGTAATTCTACAACTTATCCACTTGGGCCTACGGGCCCATTGGGACCACATGGTCCATTTCAGCCCATCGCGGCCCGAAATAGCCGTCCTACTACTAGAGTAATGAGAAATACACACCTGTTAGGACACTGCAGTTAATCCGCGCTCCAAACACTCTTAGCTGACGCCCAACCCAAACGAGCACGTCACAAAACGAAAGGGATCAGCCAAGAAGGGTATGCCTACTCTCCTCATGGTTTGCTCTATTTAAAGCCAGCTCTCCATCTACTCTTATGTTAGCTTCCCGATGTGGGATCCCTCCAACACCAACTCTTGCCGTCCCAAGATAGCAAAATAATCAACCTTTGTATGCTAAGGGATTCAAACCAAAGTCCTCTCACATGCCAACTCACGCCACCACCACTAGGCCATCAACTCATTTGTGTCATAAATCCAACACATTAAACTTTAAAGGGCACCTACTTGCTTCTAGATTTATTGATAAGAAAAACCAAAATATATTGCAAGAGCCAAGACTTGAACCTTGGACCCTTTACTTCCTCTATGGCGTCACTTCCTTGTCCCTTAAGTGGCGCCACCTTGCCACTACACCACACTCATTTTTGTTTCATCTTTTACCCCTTTACTCTTAAAAGCCCAAACGCCAATTGCATCACCTGTTCATAAAATTAAAATTCCAAAGACTACCACGGATTTAACTTAAGCCTGGGCCTTCCAAAGGCCCACTAACCTACTAAAATATATATTTTAACCAACCAGAACACACACAAATTTTAAAAATCACAGAAACACAGAAAACCCAAAAATTGGTGCGTTACAACTCTACCCTCATTAAAGAAATTTCGTCCTCAAAATTTTACCTGAATCAAACAGATGAGGATATTGTTGACGTATCGCCACTTCTGGCTCCCAAGTAGCTTCCTCTCCACCATGATTACGCCACAACACCTTTACTAGCGGAACTGATTTCCTCCTCAAAATCTTAACATCTCGATCCAAAATCTGCACATGCTCTTCCTCAAAAGTCAAGTCTGTTTGGACCTCGATCTCTACAACCGGCACAACATGAATAGGGTCAAAATGATACCGTCTTAACATCAAGACGTGAAAGACATCATGAATCCTATTCAACTCTGGAGGTAGCTCCAACTGATAAGCCACTGGACCCAATCGCTTAAGAATCCGATAAGGCCCAATGAACCGCGGACTTAACTTGCCTTTCCTTCCAAACCTTAATATTTTCTTGTGACAACCCAAAATTGACCCTAGTCGGGAAGTGGTTTCGGGACCACAAAACCGAGTCATACTAATAATTAGCCATCATATTTGATACTTATTATATGTATATATGCATGTGTGAAAATTTCATGTTTGAATTTTGTTAATTGTAAGTGAATTTTACTAAATAGGACTTATGTGAGAAAATTTAGAAATGTGCTAGGCAAATGTGAAGTGGCCTATTAATGCATGTTATGAAAATGATGGGTTTGCATGTCAAATTACCCAAAATTTGAGCTAGTGGTTGGCCATGCTATGGGTGGAAACATGTTGGGAACATGTTGGCTTAGCGTGTTATGTTAGAAAGAATAAATAAAGGGTTAGTAATTAAGTAAAATAAGAAAGGATAATAGAAAAACAAAAGAAAGACAAAATGTTGGTTTCATCTTCTTCCTTAGTAGCCGAACTTTAAAGAAGAAAAGGGATATAGCATTCGGCCATCTTAAGCTTAAAACAAGGTTAGTAATTCATGTTAGATTTTGAAATTTTAGCTTATTTTGAGTTAGTTACTAAGTTCCTTACTTTGCCCATGTTAAAAATTTGGATTTGGGTGGTGAATGGAGCATTCGGCCATGGTTGTTAATGAAGAGATTTGATTATTTTCTTTATGTTTTGATGAATAAATGTTGATGAGAGATGTTTGATCTAGTTAAAAATTTAATTTGATAGTATTTATATGTGTAATAGCCGAACTTGGACTTGCTTAGTTACTTGAATAAATGTTTTCTATTTAAATGCTAGAATGTGAGTGTTGCCGTTTAGATGATTTGAAAAGAATAGAGTAGATGTTTGAATGTCTAAAGGTTCGGTATTGTACATGAATTCTAATGGTATGATTTTGTGAATGCCGAATGAGCTATAGGAGGTGTGGATGACTTTATGCATGCGAGTGTGTGTATGCCATTTAGTTGGTGACATTCGGCATTTCTTAATTAACATTAGAGATGAGTGAATGAAATCGGCATGTGTATTTGTGAAAATGCCGAATGTGAACGTGGATAATATTGAGTAATGTATGTGCTTTAAAATGATGGAATGGAGTGGATGCTTTAAATGTGTTATGAACAATTATAAGTTAAATTAAGGTTTGCTATATTACCATTGTCATTACCGAATATACAAACATACATATGCATGTGTAATTGAAGTATGAATGTTTAGCAAGATGGTTAAACTAGTTAATTTATCGATTTAGCTCAAGAAGCTAAAGGTGGAGAGGCAAGCAAGGGCAAAGAAAAGATCATCGAGTAACCGAGTTGGAACCGTCTTACCCAACACAAGGTAAGTCATTAAGCATATATTTTGTATTGATCTAAATAGACATAATGTCTATGTAATTATGCCGAATGGAATGATAAATTTATATACATGTATGCATGTGGTGATGAAAGTGTTGAATAAAAAGAAAAATGGTGAGATGTATTGAGTTGTTGATCTCGGCACTAAGTGTGCTGGTATAAACATTTATGATCATGAGATTGGCACTAAGTGTGCGGGTTTAAATTGTACAGCACTAAGTGTGCGAGTTTGATTATATAGCACTAAGTGTGCGAGTTGATTATATAGCACTGAGTGTGCGGACTTAATATATATTTTTGAATCACTATGGACACTAAGTGTGCGACATTATTGAGTTGATCACGGACAGCGGATCGGGTAAGTACCTTGAGTTCATGGCTAATAGGCGCTATGTTTATATTTGGAGTTGAGCTTGGTAAGTTTGAACCTATGTGACAATTATACTTGAAGTCACGTACATAAGATTTATCGTGGAATAGGTGAAAGGCCGTATAGTTGTATGATTGTAACGAAAATAAAATGATGTATGAAAATGCCTCAAATATCCTATTGATTAGTATATGGAATGTGAATGCATGATTTGGTATGAGATTGAACCGATAGGTCTGAGGAACTATGGCATGGTTCGGTATGGATGGAGTAACTAGCCTCGTTCCATTTTGTTTCCTCTTGTGATAATGTTATTAATGGATGGTAGTGCATTGCTTATGACTTACTGAGTTATATACTCACCCGGTGTTTCCTTGTCACCTATTCTAGGTTTCTTGGAGTCGTCTCTTTTTGCGTGATCGGGCCGTCATCGAAGTCATCACACCGGCTAGCAACTTTTGGTATCTTCTTTTTAGTGGGTCTAGGAGAACATTTCGGCATGTATAGGCTAATATGTTTTGTTGAAATTTTGTATGTAAACTTTTAGCCATGCGAAAATGGCATAAATGTTCGGTTGGATTTGGTTCTATAATGTTAGGTCGTAAGTCTTGGAAATTCGATTTTTATGCCATATGTCATGGTTGATTATTTTTGGTGTTAAAATTCATGATATGGCAATAGTGTAGTAGAGAGATGTTTGACAATGATTAGCCTTTGGCATGGCTAGTCATGCTCATAATTTGTGATATGTATGACGAATTACTAGTTAGATCAAGGAGAAATCACGAAATAGGCATAGTTGCTTTAGTAACAGATGCTGGCAGCAGCAGTGACGTGAGATTGAAAAATCACTAAAAATAGTGGGAGAGGAATTAATTAATGAATAAATTATGTAATCGAAGCTCGGTGAGTCTATTTTCATATAGAAGAAACGAAACGACCATATGAGCTGTAGGTTAGGAGATAATTAAACTCTTGTGAAACAGGGCCAGAGTGATTTCTGGATTCCCTGATCCGACTTTGGAAATTCATTATAAATTAACCGGAGATAATTAGAAGTCATGCTATATGTGCATAGATTCCCCTTTGAGTCTAGTTTTTATAGAAACAAACGAAATCAGTATTGAAGCCCTGTACAGGGTGATATCCAAGTCGTAATGCGCAAAGGTCAGTGTAGTAGATCCCTGTAACATGGGAGACTTTGAATAATAAACTGTACTAATTGGCCCAACCAAAAATTCTAGAAAAAAATATGTAGATGGGAATATGAGTCTAGTTTTAGGGAAAATTCATGGAACTGGATTTCGAGTTTCAGAACTCAAGATATGATTTTTAAAGCGACTAGTACGCGGAGTGACAGCTTGTCTGGGAAATTTTTAATAAGTGGTTTGAAGTCTGTTAACACCTCGTGTTTGACTCCGGCGACGATCTCGGGTTCGGGGTGTTACATTTGATTGGTATCAGAGCCATGGTTTGGTCGGTTCTAGGACTACCATAGCACGTATGAGTCTAGCTATACATGCCTTAATGTTAATGTTTAAATGTGTGATGACTTTTGACGGTTAAAATTTTTGTTGTGATTAGTGAATGGATCCCGTTGTAGAGAGAACCTTGGCGGATGACGTTGAAAGTGTAGCGGCTGCTCCTGCACAAGGGACGCCGCCTGTTGAACCTCAGTCATCTGCGAATAATCAAGGTGAGGGGGCTAAACAAGCCTTCTTTACCATGATGAATGAGTGGGTCGCGCAATATGCCCGAACCAATCCAGCTGTCCAACAATTCCCGAATTTGAATAATCCACCCCAAGAGCCCGTAATGCCATCAGTTACTGATCCTGTGAGGCTGAGTAAGCCACCTGTAGACTTGATTAGGAAGCGCGGGGCCGAGGAGTTCAGGGCCATAGTTACTGATGATGCTGAAAGGGCCGAGTTCTGGCTTGATAACACCATTCGGGTGTTTGATGAACTGTCATGCACGCCCGATGAATGTCTAAAGTGTGCTATATCCTTTGTTGCGGGACTCAGCCTACTATTGGTGGAGGACCCTGATTTCCATAGTCCCAAACGAACGAGTAACTTGGGACTTCTTTCAAACTGAATTTCGAAAGAAATATATTAGTCAACGGTTCATTGATCAAAAGCGTAAGGAATTCTTGGAACTCAAGCAAGACCGTATGACAGTATCTGAATACGAACATGAATTCGTAAGACTCAGTAGGTATGCCTGGGAGTGTGTAGCTGATGAGGTTGCTATGTGCAAGAGATTCGAAGAAGGATTGAATGAAGATTTAAAGCTACTAGTGGGTATTTTGGAGATAAAAGAATTCGTCACACTAGTCGAACGAGCCTGCAAGGCGGAAGAACTTGGAAAGGGGGAGAAGAAGGCTGAATTTGAAGCTAGAGACTATCGTAAAAGATCGACGGGTAAAGCTCCATTCTCAGCTGTAAAGAAGTTCAGGGAGGACACTAATAAGTCGAGGATGACTGCGGGAATTTCCATCAGAGCACGACCATTGACGGACTCCCGAGCTACTTCGGTAGCTAGTGTGGGCAATAATCGTCTAGAGAAACCTGAATGTCCCCAATGCGGAAGACGACACATAGGTGAATGTTGGGGTAAGTCTATTAACAGGGCCTGTTACGGATGCGGTTCGAAGGACCACTTCATTAGAGATTGCACGGAGCTTGATAAGAAGAATAAGATTCAAGGTGCAAGACCTAGTGGAGTGACAACTAGAGGTAGACCACCGAGAATTTTAGGAGGTAGGGGTGGTAGTCAGAGAGGGGCCTCTGATACGGCTGTTCGAGCCGAGAACCGTACTCCTGCTAGAGCATATGCCATTCACGAATGAGAGGAGGCATCCTCCCCTGACGTCATCACTGGTACCTTCACTCTCTTTGATACTAATGTGATTGCATTGATTGACCCTGGCTCTACTCATTCATATGTATGTGAAACCTTAGCATCCAGTAAGACTCTACCTGTTGAGTCTACTGAGTTCGTAATTCGGGTGTCAAATCCCTTGGGTCGTTACGTGCTTGTCGACAAAGTATGTAAGAAATGCCCCTTAGTAATTCGAGATTCCTGTTTTCCGGCGGACTTGATGCTTTTGCCGTTTGATGAATTTGATGTTATTCTTGGTTTGGATTGGTTGACCGCGCATGATGCGGTTGTGAATTGCAAAAGCAAGACTATTGATTTGAGGTGCGCAAATAACGAGATAATCCGAGTTGAGTCTACGGACTTAAGGAGGTTGCCAGCTGTAATATCAGCAATGTTGGCCCAGAAATATGTAAGAAAAGGGTGCGAAGCATACCTTGTGTATGTACTTGATGACAAAGGATTAGAAAAGAAACCCGAATCTGTACCGGTGGTTTGTGAATACCCGAATGTTTTTCCTGAAGAATTACCGGGTTTACCACCTGTTCGGGAGGTAGAGTTTGGTATTGAGCTTGTACCTGGAACTACGCCAATTTCGATAGCTCCGTATCGTATGGCACCAACCGAGTTAAAAGAATTGAAAGCTCAGTTGCAAGAGTTGACGGATAGAGGTTTCGCTCGACCAAGTTTCTCACCTTGGGGTGCACCAGTGTTGTTCGTGAAAAAGAAGGACGGAACCATGAGATTGTGCATCGATTATCGTCAGTTGAATAAAGTGACCATAAAGAATAAATATCCGTTACCGCGTATTGATGATTTGTTTGATCAATTAAAGGGAGCCTCAATGTTTTCAAAGATAGATTTGAGATTGGGTTATTATCAGTTGCGGATTCGAGATTCGGACGTACCCAAAACTGCTTTCAGAACGAGGTACGGTCACTACGAGTTCTTAGTGATGCCGTTCGGGCTCACTAATGCCCCTGCGATATTTATGGATTTGGTGAATCGGATCTTCAGACCATATTTGGATCGGTTCGTAGTTGTGTTCATTGATGACATCTTGGTCTATTCAAGAGATGAGACCGAACATGCTGAACACCTGATATTAGTGTTGCAAATTTTGCGGGATAAGCAGTTATATGCGAAGTTTAGTAAGTGTGAGTTCTGGTTAAGAGAGGTTAGCTTCTTGGGTCATGTGGTATCCGCATCGGGTATTCGAGTTGACCCGAGCAAAATTTCAGCCATACTTAACTGGAAGCCTCCAAGAAATGTTACCAAAGTTCGGAGCTTCCTGGGGCTCACCGGTTATTACCGACGATTTGTAAAAGGTTTCTCGATGATAGCCACACCAATGACGAAGCTACTTCAAATGGATACTAAGTTCGAATGGACGGAGAAATGTCAGAAAAGCTTCGATCAACTGAAAACTCATTTGACTGAAGCTCCAATTTTAGTGCAACCCGAATCAGGCAAAGAGTTTGTCATTTATAGTGACGCATCTCCTACTCGGGTTGGGTTGCGTATTGATGCAAGAAGGTCGAGTTGTGGCCTATGCGTCGAGACAATTGAAGCCACACGAGAGAAATTATCCATCCCATGATCTCGAACTAGCCGCCATCGTATTTGCTTTGAAAATATGGCGAAATTATTTGTTTGGCGAAAAGTGCCATGTATTTTTGGATCACAAAAGTCTCAAATATTTGATGACTCAAAGAGACTTAAATCTGCGACAAAGACGTTGGCTTGAGTTGTTGAAAGATTACGAGCTTGTCATTGATTACCACCCGGGAAAGGCTAATGTGGTTGCGGACGCCTTAAGCCGAAAATCGCTGTTTGCTTTACGAGCGATGAATGTGCACTTGTCTGTTCTACCCGACAATGTGTTAGTAGCTGAATTAAAAGCCAAACCATTATTGATTCATCAAACTCGTGAAGCCCAGAAAGTTGATGATGAATTGGTTGCAAAACGGGCTGAGTGTGTTCCGAACAAGGAATCGGAGTTTCAAATTGATGATGATGATTGTTTGAGGTTCAGAAGTCGTTTGTGTGTTCCAAGGAATTCGGACCTTATTTCGATGATTTTGAATGAGGCTCATAGTGGCCGAATGTCTATCCACCCGGGTAGTACTAAAATGTACAACGATCTGAAACGTCAATTTGGTGGCCGGGCATGAAACGAGACATTTCTGAATTTGTTTCAAGGTGTTTGATATGTCAACAAGTGAAAGCAGAACATCAAGTGCCTTCAAAATTACTTCAGCCGATCATGATACCCGAGTGGAAATGGGATCGAGTCACAATGGACTTTGTGTCCGGACTGCCATTGTCAGCAAGTAAGAAGGATACGATTTGGGTTGTTGTTGATAGACTGGCTAAGTCGGCTCATTTTATCCCCGTGCGTACGGATTTTTCATTGGATAAATTAGCCGAATTGTATGTTTCTCAGATTGTGAGATTACACGGGGTACCTATTTCTATCGTGTCGGATAGAGATCCGAGATTCACCTCACGATTTTGAAAGAAATTGCAAGAAGCTTTGGGTACCAAGCTGCATTTTAGCACCGCTTTTCATCCCCAAACCGATGGTCAATCCGAGCGGATAATTCAGATACTCGAGGATATGCTGAGATGCTGCATCCTTGAGTTTAGTGGTTCATGGGAACGGTATTTACCTTTGATTGAATTTGCTTACAACAATAGTTTTCAATCAAGTATTAAGATGGCACCTTACGAGGCTTTGTACGGTCGTAAATGCCGTACACCATTATTTTGGACCGAGCTCAGTGAAAGTAAAATTTTCGGAGTCGATTTGATTAAAGATGCCGAACAGAAAGTAAGGGTAATCCGTGAAAGTCTAAAGGCAGCTACAGATCGTCAGAAATCGTATGCGGATTTGAAACGAAAAGACATTGAATATCAGGTGGGAGATAAAGTGTTTCTTAAAGTTTCGCCTTGGAAAAAGGTACTCAGATTTGGCCGAAAGGGCAAGTTGAGCCCGAGATTCATTGGGCCATACGAAATATCCGAACGAGTCGGTCCAGTTCCGTATCGATTGATTTTACCCCCTGAACTTGAAAAGATTCACGACGTCTTTCATGTTTCGATGCTTCGACGCTATAGATCTGATCCTTCGCACATAATTAGTCCGTCGGAGGTTGAAATTCAAGCCGATATGAGTTATGAAGAAGAGCCGATGCGTATCCTAGCTCGTGAAGTGAAGGAGTTGCGAAACAAAAGGGTTCCATTAGTAAAGGTGTTATGGCTCAAACACGGGATCGAGGAAGCTACTTGGGAAACCGAGAGCTCGATGAAAGAACGATACCCAAACCTATTTACCGGTAAGATTTTCGGGGACGAAAATTTCTTGAGTGGGGGAGAGTTGTGACAACCCAAAATTGACCCTAGTCGGGAAGTGGTTTCGGGACCACAAAACCGAGTCATACTAATAATTAGCCATCATATTTGATACTTATTATATGTATATATGCATGTGTGAAAATTTCATGTTTGAATTTTGTTAATTGTAAGTGAATTTTACTAAATAGAACTTATGTGAGAAAATTTAGAAATGTGCTAGGCAAATGTGAAGTGGCCTATTAATGCATGTTATGAAAATGATGGGTTTGCATGTCAAATTACCCAAAATTTGAGCTAGTGGTTGGCCATGCTATGGGTGGAAACATGTTGGGAACATGTTGGCTTAGTGTGTTATGTTAGAAAGAATAAATAAAGGGTTAGTAATTAAGTAAAATAAGAAAGGATAATAGAAAAACAAAAGAAAGACAAAATGTTGGTTTCATCTTCTTCCTTAGTAGCCGAAATTTAAAGAAGAAAAGGGATATAGCATTCGGCCATCTTAAGCTTAAAACAAGGTTAGTAATTCATGTTAGATTTTGAAATTTTAGCTTATTTTGAGTTAGTTACTAAGTTCCTTACTTTGCCCATGTTAAAAATTTGGATTTGGGTGGTGAATGGAGCATTCGGCCATGGTTGTTAATGAAGAGATTTGATTATTTTCTTTATGTTTTGATGAATAAATGTTGATGAGAGATGTTTGATCTAGTTAAAATTTAATTTGATAGTATTTAAATGTGTAATAGCCGAACTTGGACTTGCTTAGTTACTTGAATAAATGTTTTCTATTTAAATGCTAGAATGTGAGTGTTGCCGTTTAGATGATTTGAAAAGAATAGAGTAGATGTTTGAATGTCTAAAGGTTCGGTATTGTACATGAATTCTAATGGTATGATTTTGTGAATGCCGAATGAGCTATAAGAGGTGTGGATGACTTTTATGCATGCGAGTGTGTGTATGCCATTTAGTTGGTGACATTCGGCATTTCTTAATTAACATTAGAGATGAGTGAATGAAATCGGAATGTGTATTTGTGAAAATGCCGAATGTGAACGTGGATAATATTGAGTAATGTATGTGCTTTAAAATGATGGAATGGAGTGGATGCTTTAAATGTGTTATGAACAATTATAAGTTAAATTAAGGTTTGCTATATTACCATTGTCATTGCCGAATATACAAACATACATATGCATGTGTAATTGAAGTATGAATGTTTAGCAAGATGGTTAAACTAGTTAATTTATCGATTTAGCTCAAGAAGCTAAAGGTGGAGAGGCAAGCAAGGGCAAAGAAAAGATCATCGAGTAACCGAGTTGGAACCGTCTTACCCAACACAAGGTAAGTCATTAAGCATATATTTTGTATTGATCTAAATAGACATAATGTCTATGTAATTATGCCGAATGGAATGATAAATTTATATTCATGTATGCATGTGGTGATGAAAGTGTTGAATAAAAAGAAAAGAGGTGAGATGTATTGAGTTGTTGATCTCGGCACTAATTGTGCGGGTTTAAATTGTACAGCACTAAGTGTGCGAGTTTGATTATATAGCACTAAGTGTGCGAGTTGATTATATAGCACTGAGTGTGCGGACTTAATATATATTTTTGAATCACTATGGACACTAAGTGTGCGACATTATTGAGTTGATCACGGACAGCGGATCGGGTAAGTACCTTGAGTTCATGGCTAATAGGCGCTATGTTTATATTTGGAGTTGAGCTTGGTAAGTTTGAACCTATGTGACAATTATACTTGAAGTCACGTACATAAGATTTATCGTGGAATAGGTGAAAGGCCGTATAGTTGTATGATTGTAACGAAAATAAAATGATGTATGAAAATGCCTCAAATATCCTATTGATTAGTATATGGAATGTGAATGCATGATTTGGTATGAGATTGAACCGATAGGTCTGAGGAACTATGGCATGGTTCGGTATGGATGGAGTAACTAGCCTCGTTCCATTTTGTTTCCTCTTGTGATAATGTTATTAATGGATGGTAGTGCATTGCTTATGACTTACTGAGTTATATACTCACCCGGTGTTTCCTTGTCACCTATTCTAGGTTTCTTGGAGTCGTCTCTTTTTGCGTGATCGGGCCGTCATCGAAGTCATCACACCGGCTAGCAACTTTTGGTATCTTCTTTTTAGTGGGTCTAGGAGAACATTTCGGAATGTATAGGCTAATAAGTTTTGTTGAAATTTGGTATGTAAACTTTTAGCCATGCGAAAATGGCATAAATGTTTGGTTGGATTTGGTTCTATAATGTTAGGTCGTAAGTCTTGGAAATTCGATTTTTATGCCATATGTCATGGTTGATTATTTTTGGTGTTAAAATTCATGATATGGCAATAGTGTAGTAGAGAGATGTTTGACAATGATTAGCCTTTGGCATGGCTAGTCATGATCCTAATTTGTGATATGTATGACGAATTACTAGTTAGATCAAGGAGAAATCACGAAATAGGCATAGTTGCTTTAGTAACAGATGCTAGCAGCAGCAGTGACGTGAGATTGAAAAATCACTAAAAATAGTAGGAGAGGAATTAATTAATGAATAAATTATGTAATAGAAGCTCAATGAGTCTATTTTCATATAGAAGAAACGAAACGACCATATGAGCTGTAGGTTAGGAGATAATTAAACTCTTGTGAAACAGGGCCAGAGTGATTTCTGGATTCCCTGATCCGACTTTGGAAATTCATTATAAATTAACCAGAGATAATTAGAAGTCATGCTATATGTGCATAGATTTCCCTTTGAGTCTAGTTTCTATAGAAACAAACGAAATCAGTATTGAAGCCCTGTACAGGGAGATATCCAAGTCGTAATGCGCAAAGGTCAGTGTAGTCGATCCCTGTAACATGGGAGAATTTGACTAATAAACTGTACTAATTGGCCCAACCAAAAATTCTAGAAAAAAATATGTAGATGGGAATATGAGTCTAGTTTCAGGGAAAATTCACGGAACTGGATTTCGAGTTTCAGAACTGAAGATATGATTTTTAGAGCGACTAGTATGCAGAGTGACAGCTTGTCTGGGAAATTTTTAATAAGTGGTTTGAAGTCTGTTAACATCTCGTGTTCGACTCCGGCGACGATCTCGGGTTCGGGGTGTTACATTTCTTCCAAGGCGAAACCTTCCAGAAGACCATATCACCCACAGAGTACTCAATTTCCTTGCGCTTCAAATCTGCATATGACTTCTGTCTATCAGATGCTTCCTTCAACCGGTCTCTAATCAACTTGACCTTATCCTCAGTATCTGCCACCAACTCAAGTCCAAGAACCTGTCGTTCAGCCACCTCGGTCCAACAACTAGGTGTACGACATCTTCACCTATACAGTGCCTCATAAGGAGCCATTCAAATACTTGCCTGATAACTGTTGTTGTATGCAAACTCTGCCAACGGTAAGTAATCCTCCCAACTACCTCGAAAGTCGATAACGCATCCCCTCAACATGTCTTCCAGAATCTGAATAACCCTTTCCGACTAACCATCAGTCTGAGGATGAAAGGCTGTAATAAAGTTCAACCGCGTACCCAACGCCTCATGCAACTTTTTCCAAAACTGAGATGTGAATCTAGAATTTCGATCAGAAATAATTGACACTGGCACTCCGTGAAGTCACACTATTTCCGCCACATACGATTTGGCTAACTTCTGAAGTGAATAATCAGTACAAACAGGTATGAAATGAGCAGATTTGGTCAACCTATCCATAATTACCCAAATCGAGTCCTTCTTCGACGGTGTCAAGGGTAACCCACTCAAAAAATCCATGGTTACCCTCTTCCACTTCCAAAGTGGTACTTTCACTGGCTGCAAAAGTCCGGAAGGTAATTGATGTTCAACTTTCACTTGCTGACAAGTTAGACATTTTCCCACAACTTCCGTTACCTCTCACTTCAATCCAGGCCACCAATACAACTCCTTTAAGTCGCGATACATTTTACTCCCTCTAGGATGCATAGCACACAGACCTTCATGAGCTTCTTTCAGAATTGCTTGCCTCAAGTCAGAGTCCTTCAGAATACAAACTCTACCTCGGTAACACAGAACTCCCTCACTGTTCAGTCCAAACTCAGAAGTATCCCCATTTTTAACCTGCCAGAATCGAGAAACAAAGGACTCATCCCTCGACTATTTTTCCTTAATCTCATCCACCCATGTCAGCCTAACTTGCAGTTCTGCTAAAAGACTACCGTATTCATACAGACTCAAACGAGCAAACATGGCTCTCAAATCAGATACTGTTCTACGACTTAGAGCATCAACCACCACATTAGCTTTGCCTAGGTGATACTCAATCGCGCAGTCATAATCCTTAAGCAACTCTATCCATCTCCGCTGCCTAAGGTTCAACTCCTTCTGAGTCAGCAAGTACTTAAGACTCTTATGATCTGTGTATATAATACACCTTTCTCTGTACAGGTAATGTCTCCAAATCTTAAGTGCAAAGATTACCGCTACCAGCTCCAGATCATGAGTAGGATAGTTAACTTCATGTAGTTTAAGCTGTCGCGATGCATAAGCAACCACTTTACCCTTTTGCATCAGCACACAACCCAACCCTACATGTGATGCATCACTGCATACGGTAAAATCTTTTCCAAACTCCAGCTGAATCAATACAGGTGCCTCGTTTAGAACTTTCTTCAGCTTCTCAAAAGATTCCTGTTATTTCTTAGTCCAAACAAACGGTACTTCCTTCCTTATAAGCTTTGTCAAAGGTGATACCATCACAGAAAATCCTTTCACAAACCTTCTTTAGTACCCAGCTAAACCCAGAAAACTTTGAATTTCTGACACTGACCTCGGTGGCTTCCATTCCAGAATAGCTTCAATCTTTTAAAGGTCCACCTTGATCCCTTCAGCAGAGAAAACATGCCCCAAGAAAGTTACCTCTGTAACACCCCGAACCCGAGACCGTCACCGGAGTCGAACACGAGGTGTTAACAGACTTTTTTAAAAATTTTCCAGACACTGCCAATCTGCGTAATAGTCGCTTTAAAAATCATATCTTGAGTTTCACAACTCGAAAATCAGTTTCGTGATTTTTCCCTGAAACTAGACTCATATGCGCATCTACATATTTTTTTCTAGAATTTTTGGTCGGGCCAATTAGTACAGTTTATTAGTCAAAGTCTCCCATGTTACAGGGATCGACTACACTGACCCTTGCGCATTACGAATTGGATATCTCCCTGCACAGAGCTTCAATACTGATGTCGTTTGTTTCTATAGAAACTAGGCTCAGAGAGGAATCTGTACATATATAGCATGACTCCTAATTATCTCTGGTTAATTTATAATAAATCTCCAAAGTCGGAACAGGGAATCCAGAAACCGTTCTGGCCCTGTCCCACGAGAACCTCAATAACTCTTAACATACTGTCCATATGATCGTTTCGTTACTTCCCTATGAAAATAGATTCATCAAGGTTCGTTTACATAATTTATTCATTATTTAATTCCAATCATACTATTTTTAGTGATTTTCCAAATCTACATCACTGCTGCTGCCAACATCTGCCTTTAAGGTAGACTTTACCTATTTAATAGTTTCTATGATTCAACTAGCCCCTTTAGCATGAATAGCACAAATTATGATAGTGATTAACCATTCCATACCAAATGATTATAACATTATGCTCAAACATATGTAAGCCATTTTCGCATGGCTATATACATTAACCAAAATATTCTTCCGCCACTAGTCTATTTTATACATGCCATAAGACAATCCAAAACATAGCAGTACCAAACCGTGGATAGTGATAGTGTGACTAGTTGCTGACGATCCCGAGCCTGTAGCTTCGCAATGAGATCTATAAAACAGAGGAAACAGAGTAAACGGAGTAAGCATTACAATGCTTAGTAAGTTTTAAGCAGTGGCAATAGATAACAATCAAATTATAACATAGTTGTTCGTATTTTTATTTCACTCTTCCTTCGGGCATACCATCCCTTTTCCGAATACGCACGTCTCATCATATACAATAGGCAGATAAACTTTCACGTAAAAGTGAGCTCATGTGACATAGATATATCGTATGATTTCTCATCACCTCTCACACTGATCCGATATCACATACTCATAAGAGTAGTCTCATAGATTGCTCTCACATACATCACATAACTACCTTATGATTTAGTGCAATCAAGCTCACATATAGACTTGGAGTACATACCTGTTTAACCTTTCGCATTGAATATATTTATAAGCAACTCTTATTACGAAGTCTTACCCGGACATAATCTCCACACGAAGTTATCGAGTCTTACCCGGACAAAATTCCCACACGCAGTCATCGGGTCTTTAGAGCCCGGATATAATACGAGCACGAAGCTTACGAACATTAATCAGTGATAATATTCTCGCATAAAGCCTGCGGGGTTTTAACCCGGATATAGTACTGACACAAATGCCCTTCGGGACTTATCACATTTATACACTTTCACATTCATCACATCGGCCATTAGGCCTTATCTCACATACACATGCTCACATTCATCACATTGGCCACTCGGCCTTATCACACATACACATGTTCACATTCATCACATTGGCCATTCGGCCTTATCACACATATACATGTTCACTTTCATCACATTGGCCATTCGGCTTTATCACACATCTACATGTTCACTTTCATCACATTGGCCATTCGGTCTTATCACACATATACATGTTCACTTTCATCACATTGGCCATTCGGCCTTATCACACATACACCTATTCACATTCATCACATTGGCCATTCGGCCTTATCACACATATACATGTTCACTTTCATCACATTGGCCATTCGGCCCTATTCACACATATACACTTTCACATTTATTCAATTAGACTTCACATACCACATATACTATCATGTACAGACTTGGGCTTGACCGAATCTACATCCATCACTTTCCAATGAATAATTCAATTTTACGCCATACTATCATTTCATATTCGAATTATCATAAGCTTACAATATCACGATTTAGAATTCAAGTATCGGTTTAATCAATAGCTTATGAGTAACTAAAACAAGTTTTATCCATGTTTACAACAACATCACATATTCACTACGAGCTGTTTTTCCTGAGCAATGGTCACTAAATTGTTTATAAATGGAGCTACAAAACTCCAAATCACTTGCCGTTAATTTTTCCTGAATATAGACTCGTATATCTTCCATCCATGAAATTTCCAGAATTTTAGGTTGGGCCAATCAACACCAGATTTTTCTTAAGTTTTCCCCTGTTTCACTGTTTGACTAATCTGACCACTCTTCACTACGAATCAAATTCCTCATTATCAGAAATTCCTTTGTTTACACGGTTTCTTTTATAAGAAACTAGACTCATTAAGCTTTAATTTCATGTCTCATTCAGCCTCTAATTCAAATCCATGAATTTATGGTGATTTTCTGAATTCATGTTACTGCTGCTGTCCTGAGCAGGTTTATCACAATTTTACTCTTCTAACATATCCTTTCAGCACTTCATAATATCATATCCATTTGGCAACATATCATATCAATAACTTACCTATACTTCATAATAACCATTAGGCTATATGCATAAAGATTTACAATAGAGTTATGATTCTTTTAATATGTGCTTAACATATCATACTCAATCACATTATAGGCATTAATACTTAAAACTTACCTCGATTGCTAATGTACGTCAATTCCGACTATTCGACCAATTTCCCTTTTTCCACGATCCGACTTTGTTTCCTTGAGTTCTTGAGCTAATGAACCAAATTTAAACTTATCACATCACTATTGTGTAAAACCACATTCGATTATATTATAATTTGTATCATTACATCGATTAAACTAAATCATGCATTAGCTTTTAGCACATTCGGCCATTAAAGAGACAACCCAATTAACATTCAAACCTTTATAAGCTTAGATTTCCCAAGGCTGAATATCACATAAAAACCTTTAATACACATGCAAAGTTTACACTTTAACTAATTATGCATATACTAATAAACCGAATATTATTTAAACAACCATTTGAATAATTCTTTATCACATGTTCACAATCGGCATAACCATGTTACAAATTCAATACATAAAAATCTTCTTATCCAAGGCTATATTTGACCTATATGTATTTTCTTTACAACCATTCATCAACAATTAAGCACATGTTTAATGGCCGAATGCACATACCTCTTACTCATCCTTAACAGATTTTTTTTTTATTATTATCAAGCTTCCATTTCCACTTAACTACGAACCATTTAAAACAATCAATATTTTACACATTGTCGAATGCATATATATATATTCATCCAAACTCATAATTTCACAAGCTTAGCCTCATTTAATGACTACTTGTTCATCAAGACATTAAACACATCATGCATAAGATACAAAGCATCCTTAGCCAAAAAATACTATCACAAAACTTCCTTGGCCGAATGTCATCTTTTTCCATTAACTAGATTTTGCCATGGGCTTGCTTCAATACTTGAGACCACTCAAATAATATTCAAACTTAATCCTTCATTTCATTTCTCATTTTAGCACATATTTGGCTAATATATAAATATATGCTATCAATTTAATTACAATTATAAATTTTCAACTCAAACTCATTCTTTACCTCGTCTTTCACCTTAATTCAAATTCGGCAAGTATATAAACATATATTAGCAATTTAATTATAGCATTCCACAATTAAGCACAAGTTTCATACTTCACTTTAATAACCGAATGATATTTTACTCAAACTTGCCCCTCATAGCAAATTTAATTAGTCTATCCTCATCCATAAACACTTATCATCAAAACATCCACAATCTAATCCTTGAAGCCATGACCGAATGCTTTATGAAATAAATTCACAAAAATTAACATATGGGTCATGTTGTGAGCTTCAAAACTAACAACATTTCGCAAATATTAAAAATAAAATACATGAAATCTCACCTTAATTCCCAACACCAAATGACCGAGTGCCTTTGGTGTTCTTTCCTTTATACCCTAGCCGAATGCTCCAATCATCCATCAAAATTACAAATTTTTAGCATGGGCTAAGTAAGAGTCATGATTATTTACCTAAAACAAGATCAAATTTCACAATTTGGCATAATATACTAACCTTTTTAATGACTCAAGTGACCAAAAATTCTTCCCCTCCTTTGTTTCTTCTATTCGGCCATGATGAACAACAAAGAAAGGATTTTGTTTTTCCTCCCCTTTCACAAGTCACGGCAATGGGGAGTAAGGGGAGACAACTTTGGTTTCTCCTCCCACTCACCTCATGTTTTATCATTCTTAATTCATTCTTTTATTTTCTAAACTCATAGTGCTAATAAAAGAATTCATATTATCCTCAATGACCCATCCATGGCCGGCCACTACTCATTCATAAGGGATATTTGACATGCAAACCCTTTATTCATATGACATGCACTAATTGAGCCTTATAGATTAACTATCACATTTTAAAAGTGTCACACATAAGTCCCATCGACTAAATTCACATGCAATTTACTAAATCAAAGCTTAAAACTTTCACACATTCATATTCACATATAATAGTCATAAAATATGACGGCTAATTATTTTTATGACTTGATTTTGTGGTCCCGAAACCACTTTTCGACTAGGGTCAAATTAGGGGCGTCACAACCTCTCTCAACCAGAACTCACACTTACTAAATTTCGCATAAAGCTCCTTCTCCCTCAGCACTTGCAGCGCAATACGAAGATGCTCATCATGCTTCTCCTCAATTTTAGAATAAACCAGAATATCGTCAATAATGACGACCACAAATTGATCCAAGTATGGCTGGAACACTCGATTCATCAGATCCATAAATGCCGCAGGTGCGTTCGTCAACCCAAATGGCATAACCATGAACTCATAGTGACCATACCGAGTTCTGAATGTCGTCTTGTGAATATCCACCTCCTTAACCCTCAATTGATGATACCCAGATTGAAGGTCAATCTTGGAAAATACTGAAGCTCTTCTAAGTTGGTCGAATAAATCATCGATTCTCTATAGTGGGTACTTGTTCTTAATCGTCAGTTTGTTCAACTACCGATAATCGATGCACATCCGTATTGACCCATCTTTCTTCTTTACGAACAACACTGGTGCTCCCCACGGAGACACACTTGGTCTAATGAAACCTCTATCCAATAACTCTTGAATTTGGGCTTTCAGCTCCACCAACTCCTTCGGTGCCATCCTATAAGGTGCAATGGACACCGGTGCCATTCCGGGCAACAAGTTGATTCCAAACTCAACCTCTTAGTTCGGGGGCAAACCTGGAAGCTCTTCTGAAAAACATCTTGAAAATCCTTGACTGTTCTAACTTTATCCACTGTCAGATCCTCAGTTTCCGATTGGCTTACAAATGCCAAATAAGCCTCACATCCCTTTCGAATCCACTTCTCAGATCTCAATGCTGACACCACATTAGACAGATAATCCCTACGCTAGCCTATCAACAAAACCTCCTTATCCTTTGTGGTCTTTAACATTATTCGCTTAGCAGCACAATCCAAAGTAGCCCTATGCGTAACAAGCTAATCCATTCCCAAAATGAGATCGAATTCTCCGAAAGGTAGCTCCATCAGATCCCCAGAGAAAACTTTTTGTAACGCCCCGTACCCGAGACCGTTGCCAGAGTCAAACACGAGGTGTTAACGGACTTAATTCATTACTTAAACAGCTCATACAATTTATTTTAAAATTTCCAGACAAGCTGGCTAACTGCATCACAGTTGCTTTAAAAATCATATCTCGAGTTCCGAAACTCGAAATCCAATTTCGTAAATTTTTGTGAAACTAGACTCATATATCTATCTACTAATTTTTTTCTAGAATTTTTGGTTGGGCCAATTAGTACAGTTTATTAGTTAAAGTCTCCCCTGTTTTAGGGTTCAACTACTCTGACATCTGTGTATTACGAATTAGATATCTCCCTGTACAGAGCTTCAATGACTATGCTGTTTGTCTCTAATAAAACTAGAGTCAATAAGGAATCTGTACATATAAAGCATGACTTCTAATTATCTTTTTAAAATTTATGGTGAATTTCCAAATTCAGAATAGGGGATCCAGAAATCGCTCTGGCCCTATTTCACAAAAATTTAAACATCTCATAAAATATAGCTCATATACCTATTTTGCTTCTTCCATATGAAAATAGACTCATCAACCTTCGATTCAATAACTTATTCATTATTTAATTTCATTTCTACTATTTTTAGTGATTTTTCAAATTCGCATCACTACTGCTGTCTGAATCTATTTTATGGTCAATTTTACCTATTTCATGGTTTCCATGGATTAGCTAGCAATTTGACATACATAACACAAATATGATCATGATTAGCCATTCCAATGGCTAATCATTACCAAGCATTTCCATACCACTCAATAACCATATCATAAGACCATATATACAAAATGATTATAATGCTATACATGCCATACTCAAAATATACAAGCCATTATGCCAAGATGGTATACGGATAGTGTGAGCGAGCCTCCGACCGTTCCCGATTTCCGAGCTGGCTTTTCAAAACTACAAGGAATGAAAAGGAGGGAGTAAGCATAAATGCTTAGTAAGTTCACATGCAAATAGCAAGTAACATAACTATATAAGCAAACATAAAACATCATTTGCATAATCATCACCGAGACATTCATATCACATTTTCATTTATCATATTACCATATTGTTGTTATATCGATTTTTCAACTTGAGGGTTAAGTACATACCTATTCAAAGTACCCATTTCACAACACTTACCAATACATCCCTTTCATCTTGAGTATTCCTCCATTTCAGTAGAACTTTACCCGTTGAACACATCGGAATATAATTCGGATACATGGAAAGTTTGCACATAAGTGCCACATATGTAGCCAAGCTACCATGTAACCCGCCCATAAGCGAACTCGGACTCAACTCAACGAGCTCGGGCGTTCACATCCATAGGTGAACTTGGACTCAACTCAACGAGTTCGGATGCCTAGTTACATTTCACGAACTCGGACTCAACTCAACAAGTTCGGACATTCGCATCCATAAGTGAACTCCGACTCAACTCAACGAGTTCGGATGCTCAACCATCCTAGTGACATGTCACTTGTATCCTAATCTATTCCTAAGGTTCAAACGGGCTTTTTCCCTCGATCTCACATTTGCCGTCTTCCATGGAATATCGGAACCGATACTCGGTAGCAATTCATATTTATCAAGTAGTAAACATAATTTGCATATTACTCAACATTAACCACAAGACATATATATCATATAATTAACATTAATAACTTAAAAATAACATTTATGCTACATTATTTACAGATGAACTTACCTCGTATGCGAAAATGGCTCCTTTTACCATTTCGTCCACAACTTGGTATTTTCCCCATTTTAGCTCGAATTTTAGTTTTCCTTGCTCTATCATTTAAAATATAGTCTAATTAGGACTCACATTATTCAAATTGACCCAAAATCATATTTTGGAAAAATTATAATTTTGCCCCTAAACTTTTGCATATTTACACTTTTGCCCCAAAGATCGTAAATTAAACTTCAGCCTATTTTCTTATGTTTTATGACATGCTGATCATTTTTCCCTTCTATGGCAACATCAAATTCTCACTCTAACATGTACTTATGACTATTAGGTATTTTTACCAATTAAGCCCTTTTGCTCGTTTTCACTTAAAACTGAGTAGCACAAGTTGTCTAACATAATTTAAAACCTCATATTCTATCATAAAACACCAAAATACACAAATTTCACCTATGGGTATTTTTCCAAATATAAACCCTAGGTTAAATTCTTGCTAGCATAAGTTAAATCGAGCTACCGGGACTCCAAAAACGTAAAAATCATTAAAAACGAGGCTAGAACGGACTTACAATCGAGCTTGGAAGCTTGAAAAACCCTAGCCATGGTTTCTCCTTGCTATATTCGGCCATGGGGTTGAAGATGAGCAAAATTAGCTTTTAATTTTGTATTTTAATTCATTTTACCCCTAAATGACCAAAATGCCCTTACTACTAAACTTTCCAAAAATTCCATCCATGTCCAATTTTTGTCCATAGACTTAGAAATTGGTAAAATTTCTATTTAAGACCTCCTAATTAATATTTCAAAACAATTTCATGCTAGAAACTTCTAGAATGCAAGTTTTGCAAATTATTCGATTTAGTCGCTAATTTCAATTTAAGCACCTTATGCATAAAATTTCTTCACGAAATTTTCACACAATCATGCAATCATATCATAGACCTTAAAATAATCATAAAATAATTATTTCTATCTCGGATTTTATGGTCACGAAACCACTATTCTGACTAGGCCCAAAATTAGGATATTACACTTTTCCTTGAGTTTCTATAGGCACATCTCTATCCAGTTTATCTACCCTAACCGAGTGACCCAAAGGACTTAGTACAGATACCCCACTCACGGTCTCCTCAAAACGCACACCCAGCGACACAGATATAGCACATGCAACATATGAATGGGTAGATCCAACATCTATCAACGCAGTGTATGGCATACTGGAAATCAGAAACGTACCAGTTATGACGTCAGGTGCATCACCCTCCTCTCGGCGACGAGCTGCATACACCAACGCCGGCTGACGAGCTTTAGTAAATCCAGCACCCCTGCCAGGCGCTCCTCTACCTCGACCGTTTCTATTACCACCTCTGCCTTGCCCACGTCCTCTCAGAAACTGTGGTCCACCTCTCACTAGTTGAGCGACCCTCTGCTCTAAAACTTGAACCTGATCTGGTTTCTGGGGACAATCCTTAACCCTATGCTCCATAGATCCGCATCGGAAACAAGCACCAGAACGTTTCCGACACTTGCCCATATGCATCTTCCCATGATTCTTACAACCCTGCAGTCTAACAGCATTCATCGGTACTGCTCAAACTGGCTCCATTACCCTTGCTCTCTTAACATTCCTATTCATACCATCTGAAAGTCCTGAATCTCCCCTAAAACGGTTCCGATCTTTCTCACGATTCTATCTTTCTGTATGCTTCACTTCCTCAACTATCTTAGCTTTCTCACTCCCTCTGTGGAGCAATCAACACCCTAAGTCCATCTTTCAAACCATCCTCGAAGCGTACGCTATGCTCATACTCTGTAGCAACAATCCCAGAAGCATACCGGCTCAGTCTCAGAAACTCAGACTCATACTCAGCCACTGACTTACTCCCTTGGACCAGGTTTAGAAATTCTTTCCGATGAGCATCCACGTAACTAGCCCCAGCATACTTTCCTTTAAAGGCTGTCTTAAACAGCTCCCAATTCACACTGTCAGCAAGAGTTCCATCTCTCACCGTGAGCCACCACTGATAAACCTCATCCCTGAGTAACATATGGCTCCCTACAGCTTCTGCTCCACAGAACAGTCCAGATCATCCATAATCCGCTCTGTGGCTTCTAACCAATACTCAGCCACATTTGGAGCTACACCAGATACGCCCTAAATATCTCTACTCTATTGGCCCGGAGCAACTCAGAAATAGACCCTCGAATTTCGTTTCCCGTACTTGCCCCAGCAACCCTTTCCAAAACTCAGAGCATTGCCTGGGACAGAGCATCGTCCCTGGCACCTCGATCATGAGACTCTACCTCCGTTTTTGGTGGTACCGGTGCATCTGTTGCCGGTGGTACCGGTGCATCTGCTGTCGGCACATGTCCTGAAGATGAAGATTTAGCCTGAGCATTACCTCAGCCACGTCCACGACCTCTTCCACGAGCTGTACGTGTACTCATTTTGTATTATCTGGTTAAGAATTTTATGAATTAGTTTAATATTTCAGTGTTTATTATAGATGCCTTATGAATAACAGTAATTCAGAGTTTGATCTTGTTTCCTTTTGCGGTAGCCTAGCTACAGTCTCAGTCTACTTATCAGAGTTTCTATAGTTCCAGTGTTACCTTAACTAAAGTACCATGATAAGGTTTTGTACAAGCATATAACAGATATTTCAGAAACAATCAAAAAGGCTCAGAAAACTTACAGACTTGGGCCAGAGATTCGGTGTGCCACCTTCTAAAAAACCTAATTTTAGAAAACTGATTTTAATCTTTAAAATCATCTATTTGTAAAGATAAAATATTGGAAACATTCTCGAAAACAATTTATAATCAAGTTCCAAAAAAAAAACGATTTTCAAAAACCTTTATTCAGTGTTTCTTTACAAACTCCCGTTTTTAGCCTCGTTCAATAGCCGAGTTATTGCAGCTTGGCTTTGATACCACTAAATGTAACACCCCAAACCCGGCCTAGACGTTATGGCCAGATCTGACGTGTCACATGGACTTATGACTTAGTATGCATTCGTTGGTTTAAGTGATTGGGGTGGTCTTTGTAAAAATAGCGGTTGAATGAAAAGTCGGTTTATCAATCTTTAGGCTATCCATTTGTTGTGCTTGTTGAGTCTTGAAAATGTTCATTAATTTTGAAAACCCGCGCAGCCTAATACTAGCAGTTTCGTCATAATATAAATATAATCAGAAAATAAAACCATAGCAGAAAAAAGAAATTTAAATAGCAGCCTTATTACAACTTAAAACCCAAAATTAAATCAGAATATAAAAATAATAAAAATAAACTAACTTAGAAAAACCAACTTTGCAGATGATGTGGCCACTCTGAATCCTTCACAGCTCCAAGCCCACTATGGTTGGGGATTTCCTGCAGAGATGAAAATAAAGAGTGAGTTCGGTAAACTCAGTGTGTAACATAACCCAACCATAGCCCAAAACAGATCAAACCTTAGAGTCAGACTTATCTGGGCCTTGGCCTAGTACAAAAATCAGAATGAAACCCATAGGCCCATAGCAGATACAGAACAAATATATCATGAATGCAGAAATCCCAACCCAGAGCCATCCATAACACCCCCGTACCAGCCTTACACCATGTGGGGAGACTACTCGACCCACCCAACCGCTACACACCACAAAAATTGCAGCGAGGCTGCCAGATATTGTGACGAAGTCACCAGATACAGATATTGTGGCTAGGCCACCAGAACAGATATATATATGTGGCAAAGCCACTAGATTGCAGCGAGGCTGCCAGATATTGTGACGAAGTCACCAGAACAGATATATGTGGCGAGGCCACCAGATTGCAGTAAGGCTGCTAGAACGCTTCCTCCATCAATATAAACCCATGTCCCATGCAACAGAAATAATATGTCATGGCATTCGTATACAGAAACAGAAAATCATGCTTTTTAGAAAAAAATAACCCTAGGGGTAAAATCATAATTTTGCATGCATAAGGGTATTTCAGTAATTGTTACCTATTGCTAAGGTTTCACGCTCATTCTAACGTTTACCAAGTAATCAGAAGTACTTACCTCGTCTTTTTACCAAAGTGGGCCCACTGGCCCATTGGCCCATTTTCGGCCCATTAAGCCCAAAAATACCGTTGTACACGAAAATGCACACTCTGCACTCTAATTATCCAAATGCACCGTATTCATTAACAATTGTCTCACGAACGCTCGCACGCTCGCGAGTTCACAAAATACCAATGTTTCGGTATTTCGGCTTTTACCGATTCAGTCTAAGGGAGGGTGTCGTTGACACACCTGGTTGATGACAATTGATGACGATATGTCCCACGCGATAATCCTATAGTCGATCACTAACACATTAGTCTTACGAATTAATGATAACTAACATAAATCCACGTCAACTAACCCAATCATCACACAAGTTAGTCATTTACGCACGAGGGGCAAAATAGTCATTTTACCCTCTAGGGGTAAATCGGTAGTCCTACCCTACAGGGGTATTTTAGTAATTCTACAACTTATCCACTTGGGCCTACGGACCCATTGGGACCACATGGCCCATTTCAGACCATCGCGGCTCGAAATAGCCGTCCTACTGCTAGAGTAATGAGAAATACACACCTGTTAGGAGACTGCAGTTAATCTGCGCTCCAAATACTCTTAGCTGACGCCCAACCCAAACGAGCACGTCACAAAGTGAAAGGGATCAGCCAAGAAGGGTATGCCTACTCTCCTCATGGTTTGTTCTATTTAAAGCCAGCTCTCCATCTACTCTTATGTTAGCTTCCCGATGTGGAATCCCTCCATCACCAGAGTTTAAAACCAACACCAACTCTTGCCATCCCAACATAGCAAAATAATCAACCTTTGCGTGCCAAGAGGTTCGAACCAAAGTCCTCTGACATGCCAACTCACGCCACCACCACTAGGCCATCAACTCATTTGTGTCATAAATCCAACACATTAAACTTTAAAGCGCACCTACTTGCTTCCAGATTTATTAAAAAGAAAAACCAAAATATATTGCAAGAGCCAAGACTTGAACCTTGGACCCCTTGTTTCCTCTATGGTGTCACTTCCTTGTCCCCTAAGTGGCGCCACCTTGCCACTACACCTCACTCCTTTTTGTTTCATCTTTTACCCCTTTACTCTTAAAAGCCCAAACGCCAATTGCATCACTTGTTCATAAAATTAAAATTCCGAAGACTACCACGGATTTAACTTTAGTTTGGGCCTTCCAAAGGCCCACTAACCTACTAAAATATATATTTTAACCAACCAGAACACACACAAATGTTAAAAATCACAGAAACACAGAAAACCCGAAAATTGGGGCGTTACAATAAAATTCTTGCAACAGGGGTACGTTTATTATTATAGCTCTAAATATCCAATGGTTCGCATGTAATTTATATGCATGGATCGTAAAATAAAAAAATAAACATAAATGAATAAAATTGATTTATTAATTATGAGACAGAAGGTGAAATCCATACCATGGTTTATAGAAATAGAATAACTTAGCAACTTAGAATAGTGTACTTTTATACTTAAGAAAATTATTCGATATTCAATTCAACACTATAACTATTGTTGAAATCAGTATGACATAAATGCATTGCCCAACTCTATGGTTTGCCCGTATTAGTCAAATGCCTTGCCAAATCATCAACCTCGCCTATGCCATATACGATCTACTTACCTGAGAAGTAAGACAGGAGTGGGCGAGTTTGAGGAGAACTCAATGAATAATTAGAAACCATTAGGTTATGCTTAAAAACAATATTTGGAAACAATAGAAATTTTGTTTGAAAACGATTTGCGTGCAAGGTTCGTAGGTGAGGATGTGAGACCTAGTTTGCATATAAAAAGCACAATTTTTTGAAAATAGTTCAAAACAATGCTTACAAATCCTTTCTTTTGAAAGCTTGCATCAAAAATGGGCTCACATTAAAATCTTACGAGCCCATATTTCTTTCCAAAAACAAAACCGAATCTAAGTTTATAATAGAGCCACGAGACTTGCTTATTATATAGAATTTTTATAGTTTTTTATAGCACCTTTTTACTTGAAAATTTATGTTAATCTCAAAAATATGATAGTTAATTGGGTGAATTTTTTTCATATTAAGATAATGGGCATGATTTAATAAAGTATGCAATTTTATGCTTTTATGTATTTATTTTATGCATAATTTAATTATTTCATGCTACATAATAGTTTATTGCATTTAATTGTTGTAGTGGGACCACAAAGTTAATAATTTGTGAAACTTATTTTAATTTTGCATGGACATGAGCTTCATTCTACCTTATTTGGATGGCAAACGCATGCAAATTGGGCCAAGAGGAAGTCACTTTGATCTAGTTAAAAATGATTTAATTGTAGGATGAGTCTGACAACTTAATGGGTCACAAAACCGTCCAAGCAAGGGAGAAAGAAGCCTAATTTGACAAGGGCGTATCAGCAGCCCAAAATAAGCTTTTGGGAGATTTATTAAGAGGTCCCTACACTTAGAAAACAATTAAAAATTAGCACACAACTTTTACCCATGAAACCATCCACCTTGCTTAATTTATGCATGAAATCAAGCATGAATCAAGCAACCAAAAAGCTCCCCTCTCCACAATTCATGGCTGGCCACGAGTGAGAGAAACGTAAGGGAATTTCAACCTATTTTTAGTAAACCTATTAGCCATCCCTCTATTATTAATAATACCCTTTGCTTTCCATTCATTTGTCCCTCACCTCTCATCCCTTATCATTCAGTAGTCTCTCAATCCTTCATTCTTTCCTTTCATTCTCAGGCATAAACCATCTCATTCCCTTTAGCTAGAAATTCTTTGAGAAATTTATATCTTGGTTGGCTACCTTTAGGAGCATTTTGCGAAGGAGCAATTATGATGATCAGAAGAAGCCACCACGATCAATTTCTAGAGGACCGTTAAAATTTTTTCAGAGTTTCTTCTTCCTTAATCTTTATTATTGTTCAACATGTTTGCAATTTGTTTTTATGTTTTTCCATTAATAATGATAGCTTAATTTTATTTATCTAGAATGATTACATTAATTTGATGAAGTTCATTTGATTTATGTTCATAATGTTCTGCGCCTCAATCGATCACGCTTTCAATTAAAATCATTCATGTATTTAATTCACTAAAATGTGATTGAATGCGTTAGAATTAGTTGATCAATCCTAGCCAAATGATGCTTAACTAATGCAATAATTTAAAGGTGCATGCTTAATTTATATCCTAGCCCAATTAAATTAAAAGTTTGTAATAACTCAAGAGAGCTCTATTACCTTGTATAATTTTTTAGATTTGTGTGATTAAATTGTTTCAAACCTAATCCATCCTTGTTACTTCACATAAAATCTAAGAAACGCTTAGTTAAATATGATAATGGTAGTATGCATGTTTTTCTAAGTAAAATAGTTCGAAAGGACTCAATACTAGTTTCAAAAAGTTCATAAAAGATTGAGTTGCCATGGAATATTTTCCAGAACATTGTGAGCATGATAAGAGTGAACCAAGTCAAATGATGTAATTATTCTAGCCTATTCATGTTATCGTTGTTGAAATCTTGTGCATTGTGCTGCTAAATCTGTCTCATCCATTTTAATTAATTACACTTAGGTTAATTTGCATTAGGGATCATTATGTACCTATTTTTTTATTTTTACATCCAACACTAAAAAATATTGTGTTTTCTCACCAAATTGTAAGACATTAACTTAGTAAAATATTGATTAACATATATAGTCCTTGTGCAGAAAATAACTCTTATACTTATTATTACTTGATAACGATACAAACTTGAGTGTTATAGTAGGAAGGATAGCTTGCCAAATTGTTGGTATGAACTTGACTCGAACGATCAATTTTTTGTTGTATAATGGAATTCTTATAAGTTAGAAAGTTTTGAGGATGAAATTTTTTTAAAGGGAGGAGAGTTGTCACACCCTATATCGGGTGGAATCAAATTTAAGGTGTGTATACGTAAAGTTGTATGTTTTGGCTTACTCTGGAAGATAGTTCACCAATTTGTAAGCTTCTGGTGAACTAATTTCTTAGCAAATTAACTGTCCATTCATGGAAGTATATCAAGATTTAATTTTTGATGTGTTTTTCAAATAAAAGAGAAACAATTCAATAAAAGAAAATTAAGCTCTGTGTAGGTTACTACCATAGGTATAGTTCGCCTAGTTTGTTCAAGCATTGTTAAGAGCAAGTTTTGGTAACTAGATCTAGTTATAAACCAATTAAACTGATTGGTCATACAGTTTTTGGACAAGACTGTCATTTATGTTTCTTTCGAATTTTTTAGGCCATTAATAAGAGCATATTCTAAAAATGGACCTGACCTCACTTCACTAAAAATTGCTTGGACCTGACCTCTCTTCACTAAATATTCCCCTATTTCACAGTTCAATGGACCTGACCTCTCTTCACTAAAAATTTCTTATCTCATTATAAAGAAATCATATAACATTTTTGTTTGTTTCTAATGAAAATAGACTCACCAAGGAATCTAGACATATAAACTTTGACTTATAATTATTTTTTTTACAATTTCTAGTGATTTTCCAAAGTTGAAATAGGGGATCACGAAATCACTCTGAACTAGTGTTACAGAAATTTAAATATCTCATAATATAGACTTCCTTTGCTTGCTCTATTTCTTTCTTATGAAAATAAACTCAATTAGATTTAATTATATATCTCATTCACCATTTAATTCAATTTTTTAAATTTTTAGTGATTTTTCAAAACCACATCACTGCTGCTATTTCCTAACTATTCCATGGCCAACTCTTACTCTTTCATAGTTTCTTTGCATCAAACCTCATTTAGCAGACATAATACCAAAACATGTTCTTATTTAGCTATATCATAAGCTAATCATTACCAAGTATTCACATGTCATTCTTTAATCATATCATAAGGACATACACACAAAATAGCCAAGTCCCTATACATGCCATAACTTAAAGTATTTCTAGTAACAAAATACCGAGATAACTCTTTGATAGTGTGAGGCGATCTTCGATGTCCTTATTATTTTTCTGAGTTGGCTTTGCAATACTATAAAAAGAGAGAAAAGAAAGGGAGTAAGCATAAAGGTTAGTAAGTTTGCATGTAAATAAATAACAACATTCTAAATGAATTATCAAGATAACCTAAACCTTTTGAACATGGACTTATCTTACCTTCCCTTTGGTACACTCTTTGAATTTTCCGTTGAACCATTTGGAATACTAAGGGTACATGGGTACCTTTCATTTTTAAACTTACCATTTTCATGTCTTGACGTGGTCTTACGTGGTATCTTTGCCTTATGAACTCACCATTGCCATGCCTTAGCATGGTCTTACATGGGATCTTTGCCTTATAGTAGTTTATCAATGCCATGTCTTGACATGGTCTTACATAATTTCCTTGCCTTGTAGAACTTACCAATGCCATGCCTTGGCCTGGTCTTACTTGGTATCCTTAAACCCTAATGTCATGACATTTGTATTCTACACATTTAGGTTCAACCGGGACTTTTAAGTATCATTTCTCCATCAATTCTTCCTTGAATCATCAAGGAATAAATTTACAAAATAAATATATAGATGCTGAAAAATAACATCATTAATTATAAATAATAAAACATTGCATTTATTTACCGTAAACTTACCTCGATACAAGATACGATCAAATATTTTGATTTAGTCCTCAACCTTTTTCTTTCCTCGGTCTAACCCAGAATTTCATTCTTTTTGATCTATAATAGCAAATTTAACTTATTTAATATTCACATTTATCAAAACAGTCCTTAACTCTAACTTTGTCAAAATTATGATTTTGCCCCTAAACTTTTGCATATTTGCACTTTTTCCCCAAGGCTCGAAAATGAAACTTTATCCCTAATTCTTATGTTTTATGACATGCTGATCATTTATTCACCTACAGCAACATCAAATTCCTACCCTAACATGTACTTATGACCATTAGGTATTTTTACCGATTATGTCGTTTTACTCGTTTTCGTTTAAAATCGCTTAGCAGAAGTCGTTTAATATAATTTCAAACATCATATTCAAAATAAACACATTTAACCTATGGGTATTTTTCCAAATATGAACCCTAGTTAAATTATTGCTAGAATAAGCTAAATCAAGTTACCGGGACTTCCAAAATGTAAAGAACATTAAAAACGGGGCTTGGAATCACTTACTATGAAGCTTGGAAGCTTGAAAAACCCTAGCTATGGAGAACCCTTGAAAGTTCAGCCTAATGAAGAAGATGGGCACATTTTGCTATCTTTTTCCCTTTTTTAATCTTTTAATTACCAAATGACTAAAATACCCTTCATTAAAACTTTAGTTATTTTTATCTATGTATGTCCATTTTTGTCCATGAAAACCTAATGGTTTAATTACCATTTAAGGGCCTCTACTTAAATTATACTCTTCAATTTAATCCTTTAACATCTAAAAGTCATATTTATCAACTTTTGCAATTAAGCCCTAGTAGGCAAATTAAGCATGCTATCTATAAAATTTTCCATCGATACTCTAACACATGCATCTAATCACTTGGTAAATTACAAAAATTAATCAAAATAAACTTTTCTATCTCGAATTCATGGTTTCGCAATCACTATTCCGTTTAGGCCCTATTTTGGGATGTTACACTGTAGATGGGTTTTAATGGTGAATCCATGTTCTTTTAAGTAGTTGATGATGCAGGTTCATGAAAGACGATTAGAATTGAGGATTTTGACCTTCAGCAAGGTAAGCCTCAGGTGAGTCTCTATTGTCAACTCATACAAATCCTTATAACAAGGTCTTTGTGAGTGATGTTCCAGAAATGAAGTATGAGTATTTGAATGACTATTGAAAATAGGTATGGAATCTTCCTAGACTATCCTTGTGAGTTTAATATGTAATGAAATGTATGAATGGGTGTATATTATCCTGTGAAGCAATTATGTATGTGTGTCTGTAATGTATACTATAATGCATCATGATGTCGATGAGTACGAAACATATATTAAGTATGATTCAGTAAAGAAGATGAGTATAGCCTATCTGAATGGGTATTTTTGTAGATATATGTGGTACGCGTAAAAAGGTTGGAATAATTTAGTGAGTTGAGTATTGGGAGGTAGTGATGTGAGTCTTGACATTGTGGTGAAATTTGAAGAAGTCTGTCGGGATAGTAAACACAAATTTTGATATGACAATTCTGAAGAAAAGTCCATGGCCATGGCATATTCTGAATAGAGCGAATGAGCAACATTTATCAATTGGGGTTTTCTGTGTGTCCCAGGGCGATGATGGGAAAACATTATGCGAAGTGAGTTTAGGTAAATCCATATCACAAACACAACAGTTCTTGGGATGACTAGGTGGCATTCTATTAGCCTTTGTGGCATAATTTAATTTGGCCTTTATGACATTCTGTTGGCCTTTGTTACGTGATCTGATTTAACCTTTATGGTATTTTTCTCTAGCCTTTGTAGCATTCTAATAGCCTTTGTGGCGTACTCTATATATTAATTTTGCAGCATATTCTGTATGTTGTCTTGGGTGTATTCTGGTTAGCCCTTATAGCGTATTATGATAAGTTATGACGAGGATATGGTATATATGTAATTATTTTGTTTTGAATAGTTTGATGATATAATAGAATAAATCTAAGCATCCAAAGAAGTTATTCACCGTAATCATTTGTTGGTATGAAATGTGGGCATATTTGAATTAATAAGAGTTATACAAGTATTCATCGGTTTAATTTCCTCTATGAGATGTAGAGTTGGAAATCCATGTAGTTGGTATTTTCACCGTAATCAACTTTGGAATTATCTAATATATGTACCATCTATTAGTTTGGGAATTGTTGTGTTTTGTAGCAAGGTTTGAAAGGAATCCTTCTGAATGAGTTTTTAATTCATCGTCTGTATGAGTAGAGTTGGGTGTTGAAATAGAAAAAGATTTGATTGGTATACTGAAGGCATTTGTAATGCCTCAAATTATAAGTAATTATTTTTGTATGTTGTGTTGCATAAATGCATGCTTGCTTCTGTGGTTAAGTGTCTTGAGAAGTGTTGGAGAAGTCCTGAGTTCAAGCCTTGGCTTGTACAAAATTTTGATTTTACTTGAATAAACCCTGTCTCTAGTTAGTAGGATTCTTAAACAAATGTGGATAAAACATGAAAAAAAGGGCCTGTTGGTCTAGGGGTAAGTGGCGTGTGGAGTGTTCCTTGGGGTCTAAGGTTTGAGGCTTGGCAATGCAAAAGGAGTGTTTTATTTTGCGGTGAGTACATGGGAGTGCCGTAGGTTTACCAAAACTCTAAGTAGTTTGAAGAGAGTTCAAATTAGTTGGTGGAGAGATTGGAGGAGAGGTTAAGGAGTGGATCATGGGATTTGGTGGACGGTTGGAGAGATTTTAGGAGAAAATCATGGGGAATAGAGGGGAAGGAAGTGTTGTTACGAGTTGGGACTTTAGGCACTCAAGGAAATGAGTTTTGGGGGAAATGTTTAGCCTTTGGGGTTGGTATACTTATTCCCTTTTTCAGTTTCTACCAAATGGTTCACTTTTGCTTCTTTACACTTCCTTGATAAGGCTGAATATTGCTTGACCATTTGGGTATTTTTCTATCCTTTACGATTTTGTGCTCTCTTTTCGTCCATTATCCTCTTGTTAACTAACTTCTTTTCCTTTTCTTTCTGAATTGGTCTCCCTCTATTGACCGATTACTTTTAACTCCTTTTCCCCTCTCAATACTTTTAGTTTTCACAAGTTACTCTCTTGGTTTCCTTGTTCTTTTTGTGACCTTCTTGATCGATTATTCCACCTTTTCCCTCCCACAGTCGGTTGTTGTCCTTAGGCCAATTACCTTGTCTCCTCCCCCCTTCATTTCTTTTCTCTGCTCTCTCTCAATTCCTTCCCTTTTCACTTGGTGCGTTGACTGAATATTGATTGGTAAGTCCTTATTTTGCTTCTCCACTTTCGATTTTTCTCCTCTTTTTCTCTTATTGTCGATTCTCATATTCTCTCTCTCATTTGTGGTGCTGTTTTGATTTTAGAACTTCTTGAAGAGTGAAAGAGTTTACAAGTGTTCAGAAGCATTCGAACCCTTTCTCTCATCACTCGATTAAAGGTAGCTTGACCCTTATTTATCACATGTTGAACTTTGGTGCATGACTTGTGTTATAGGGTGTTTTCCGATTGACTTATTTTCCCCTTTCTCTAGTTTTGTGTGTACAATAAGCCTGCATATGTTGATTCAAGCCATGTGTTTATGCAATCATCATTAATGGACTTCGCTGGTAATGCATCTTTTCGACAAGGAGGGTGTAATCAACCTTCGTCAATAGTTTAAGAGGGCTAAACCACACTCTTTCAATCAAGGAAAGTATCGAATATTATTTTGGGTTAAGTGTGTAAAAGAGGGTGATTAATCCTATTGTCAAGTGACTAATGGAAAGCCTTGTATGAATGTAGGTTTTGGTGCTCGTGGGTTTTTAGCACTTTTCGCAAACAAGGTGTGTAAAACACTACCACTATTCGAAAATCGGCAAAAGCTGAAAAACGTGACCATTGACACTACACGGGCGTGCGCTCGCTTGTATGGTAACCTGAACACGTAGACATGGGCATTTGATCGTAGAGGCCACCATGAGCAGTTTCATGGGCTTAGGTCGTTTTGGGCCATGTTGGGTCGAATGGGCTGTGTAGGCCCCACGAACTTGTGGGTCCTACACGTGTAAACCACACGGACGTGTGGAGAATATTGGGCCAGGCTGTGTAGTCCATACGCCTAAGGCCATTTTTGGGCTTTGTGAGCCACACGGGTGTGTGGGCCCACATGGGCGTGTGGGCCCACATGGGCCCACATTACATGCTTTGAGCCTATTTACACTATTTGATGATTAAGGTTGCATAGGTCAGCCGATAAGAATGTGGACCTACTGTTGGCTTGGTAAGTATACCTAGACCCCAAAGTGATAAATGACTATTTTGCACGTAAAATAACTATTATGCCCTTATGAGATGTATGACCGTAATCGAGCATGCCATTTTATATATATTGCATACATGTATCATATTATGATACGATGCATGACATATTGCATGGGGATGAGTTATACTGATTGAAGGAAGTGTACTGTACTGGTAGATCTGCTGCAAACACTGTTTAGTGCCACAACCGATGTTAATTTTGGAGTGTAGGGATAGGTGGGTTGATTTTATCCCCACATGGAGTGTAGGGCTAGGCAGAGTGGACTGTAGAGGCTGGTTGGGTAGCATTTTTGATTGCATATCTGGACTGTTACTGTCACTGAAATGGGCTAAGGCCCGCACTGATACTGATACTGTAATGGGCTTAGGCCCTAACTGAAATTGAACTATTACTGAAACAGGCTTAGGCCAAGATTGTATTTGCC
Organism: Gossypium hirsutum; assembly: GCF_007990345.1. Lineage (NCBI taxonomy): Eukaryota > Viridiplantae > Streptophyta > Magnoliopsida > Malvales > Malvaceae > Gossypium > Gossypium hirsutum. Next base: position 69,215,900 of record NC_053435.1, read on the forward strand.
TGTTGTATGACTAACTGTTTGTTCATTAGGGGATTACACACCGAGTTTTCAGAAACTCGCCCTTCTGTTTATCTGTACAGGTAATCCCCAAGTTTAGGCCAGCCGGTGCTGCAAAGGACTCGAAGGTGGCCACACAACCGCACATGCTTCCATATTTGCCTTTTTATTTATAAGAAATTTAATTTGGGTATTTGTTTTTGTAATAAGGCCTCTTTAAATTTTTAACTTTTAATTTGGGATTTTATTTATTTTGATTCATATCTGATAATAGTAGGACATGGATTTTCAAAAGATAAATGCTTTTCAAAACACCACGTTTACGCAACATATTTTAAAAGCTTCCACAACAAACAGTGTTTTAAAGTGTAATAACAATCTAATATGATTAACATTTTGCTAAAACGACTTGAGTTTTAACAATGAACAAGATATCTTAAATTTTCATTAAGATCAGGAAGAGGTTTTAATACAGAATGAAATTATGTTTTTCGAAAAACACTTCAGTGTGACATTGCCAGATTCGACCATAACATCTAGGCCGAGTTTGAGGTATTACTGTATTCAAATCTGTGTGGAAATCCACCAAAAGAGTAAGTATTCGCCTATGAAAAGTGTTTGGGAACAGTTGCCTTGGGATAATCATTATAAGATGTCCAAATTGAGAAGAAGAGGTAGTATTGTCTAGTATGATCCGAAGTTAGCCAATGAGTTAAGTTAAGGTAGAATTGATAAATATGGTAAGTGGCAGATAGGTATAGTACGTGCTTGTATGAACTCACTAAGTTCATGTAACTTATAAATGTTATATTTATGTTTCAGGTTTTGTGAATGATTAGTTCGCCACGAGGCACTATGTCAGGAGTATGCCAGAGTTGTACCAAAAAGGGATACTATGCATACAGTGGATGTTTTAGAAAAACTGGCATTTAGAAGGACTATGCCTTAAGAGTCTGTCTTTTGTAAACCTTTTTTATTGTAATAAATTGTAACATGACCGATGCAAATATTATTTTTAAATACTTTCTTTTGGTATTTGATATGGGGTCTTTCATTAAAATAATAAAAAAAGTTTTAAGTAAAGGGTTAACTGTAAATTGTTTTACTAATTTTGCTAAATGGTTTTGGTAACATTCGAGGTCTGGATACGGTGAATCGGGTTGGGTTAAGGGTGTTATAGGTGTAACACCCCGAACCCGAAACCGACACCGGAGTCGAACCCGAGGTGTTAACTGGCTTTAACCCCTTACAAAATTTATTTTCCAGACACTGCCCAATCTGTGTACTAGTCGGCTTAAAAATCATATCTTGAGTTTCGTAACTCGAAAATCAGTTTCGTAAATTTTCCCAGAAACTAGACTCATGTGCCCATCTATGTATTTTTTTCTAGAATTTTTGGTCGGGCCAATTAGTACAGTTTATTAGTCAAAGTCTCCCAAGTTGTAGGGGTCGACTACACTGACCTTTGCCCATTACGATTTGGATATCTCCCTGCACGGGACTTCAATACTGATGCCGTTTGTTTCTATGAAAACTAGACTCAGAGAGGAATCTGTACATATATGGTACGACCCCTAATTATCTCTGGTTAATTTATAATGAATTTCCAAAGTCGGAGCAGGGAATCCAGAAACCGTTCTGGCCCTGTCCCACAAAAATCTGATTATCTCTTAATATACTGCCCATATGATCTTTTCGTTACTACCTCATGAAAGCAGACTCATCGAGCTTCGATTACATAATTTATTCATCAATTAATTCCACTCCTACTATTTTTAGTGATTTTTCAATCTCATGACACTGCTGCTGCCAGCATCTGTTACGAAAGTAACTAGGTCCATTTCATGCCTACCCTTGATCCAACTCAATCGAACATTCGTGCCATTTTCGCATGGCTTAAAGTTTACATGCCATAATTCAAACACGACATACTAGCTTATACATGCCAAAATGATCTTCTAAGCACACTAAGAAGAGAATACCAAAACTTGCTATCCGGTGTGATGACTTCGATGACGGCCCGACCCCGCAAAAATTGGTGAGTCCAAGCAACCTATAATGGGTGACAAGGAAACACCGGGTGAGTTTATAACTCAGTAAGTCATAAGCAATGCTCTACTATACATCAATAACATTATCACAAGAGGAACAAAATGGAATGAGACAATTTACTCCATCCATACCGAACCATGCCATAGTTCCTCCAACCTATCGATTCAATTTCATATCAATTCATGCATTCACAATTCATATACTCATCAATAGGACATTGAAGCATTTTCATAAATCAATTTATTTTCGTTACAATCAAACAACAAAACGGCCTTTCACCCATCCTACGATAAATTTTTATGTACGTGACTTCAAGTATAGTTGTCACATAGGTTCAACTTACCGAGCTCAACACCAAGTATAAGCATAGCACATATTAGCCATGTACTCAAGACACTTACCCGACCCGCTGTCCGCGATAGACTCAATAGTCTCGCACACATGGTGTCCATAATAATTCACGGATGTATATTGAGCCCGCACACTCAGTGCTATATAATCAACTCGCACACTTAGTGCCACGTAATCAAATCGCACACTTAGTGCTACATAGTCAAACTCGCACACTTAGTGCTGCATGATCATTTCGCACACTTAGTGCATCGTATTCATTTCGCACACTTAGTGCAACATAGTCATATCGCACACTTAGTGCTGTACAGTTTAATCCCGCGCACTTAGCGCCAATCTCATGGTCATAAATGGTCATCCCGCACGTTTAGTGCCGAGATCAACAACTCGGTACATCTTACCTCTTTTCTTTCATTCAACAATTTCATCATCACATACGTACATGCATATATATATGTATATTTATTCATTCCATTCAGCATCAATACATACACATTATGACCATTTGAAATAATACCAACTACATGCTTAGTGACTTACCTCGTGTTGGGTAAGACGGTTCCAACTCGGCTACTCGATAACCTTTTCTTTGCCTTTGCTCGATTCACCTCCTTTAGCTCCTTGAGCTAAATCAATAATTTAACTAGTTTAACCATCTTGCTAACCATTCATACTTCAATTACACATGCATATGTATGTTTGTATATTCGGCAATGACAATGGTAATTTAGCAACCCTTAGTTTAACTCATAATTGTTCATAACACATTTAAAGCATCCACTCCATTCCATCATTTTAAAGCACATACATTACTCAATATTATCCAAATTCACATTCGGCATTTTCACAAACACACATGCCGATTTCATTCACTCATTTCTAATGTTAATTAAGAAATGTCGAATGTCACCAACTAAATGGCATACACACTCACCCACATGTATAAAAATCATCCACACCACCTATAGCTCATTCGGCCTTCACCCTTGCTAGTTTTTCCCATTCTTTTGTCGGTTATATATACATAGTCCTAAGGTAGTATCATGAATGGGCTTACATATATTTGTGTATATATATATATGGCCGAATATGCAAAGCTTAACTCAACATCACCTATGTTCCTAAGTGATGGCCGAATATGTATTTCTATATCTATTCATCAACTATATTATTACCTTCAATTTATCTAGTCACACAATTTCATCTCATGAATACTTGACCCAAGTCTCTCAAAAATGAAACAACATCTAAAATGAACATCCCATTTTACCCCATATGGCCGATTACTACATTAGTTACCAAGCTAACAAATTCAACAATTTCAACCTCATTACAACTTCTACCTATCCAATATAACATGAACACAATCCTCCACCCCTAAATTAGATTCGGCAATCACTTAACCCATTTTAACCTCAACCTTCAAGTTAAAAGCAATTAACCACTCACCATATCCTACATTACTATCCATTTTAATGACATTACACATCTACTAAGAGTTTCAAGCTTCTTGGCCGAACTTCAACCTCAAAATCCTAAGTCCAATCTATAGGATGAGTAGAATTTAAACTAACCATCTCAAACATGCATAGATTTTCAAGAATCCTTCAATACATACCTCATTCTAGTTGCATGCATGGCCAAACCTCTTAGAAACCTTTCCCCTTGGCACCGAATTTTCAAGAGCTTCTTAATCAACTTGAAGATGACCAAATGCCTTAGCTTCACTTTCTTCTTTTCTTTCCTTCTCAAGTCACGGCAATGGGGGGAAGAACATGGATGAGACAACTTTGTTCTCATCACCCCTCCCTTTTCATTTCTTTATTACTAACCCTTTATTATATTTTTTTCTCCCATAACACACTAACACAACATGTTTCCAACATGTTTCACCCCATAACATTTTGTCCACTCTCATGCTCATGGCCAGCCACTACTAAATGGGGGGGGGGAATTGACATGCAAGTCCCCCCTTTTTCTTACATGCACTAATAGATCCTTATGCTTTGACCTATCATATTTCAAAATTTTCTCACATAAGTCCTATTTACAAAAATTCACCTACAATTAATCAAAATTCAAATATGAAATTTTCACACATGCATATATACATATAATAAGCATCAAATATGACAGCTAATTATTTTATGACTCGGTTTAGCGGTCCCGAAACCACTTCCCGACTAGGGTAAATTTTGGGTTGTTACAACTCTCCCCCACTTAAGAAATTTTCGTCCCCGAAAATCTTACCGGTAAATAGGTTTGGGTATCATTCTTTCATCGAGCTCTCAGTTTCCCAAGTAGCTTCCTCAATCCCATGTTTGAGCCATAACACCTTCACTAACGGAACCCTTTTGTTTCGCAACTCCTTTACCTCATGAGCTAGGATACGTATCGGTTCTTCTTCATAACTCATATCGGCTTGAATTTCAACCTCTGATGGGCTAATTATATGCGACGGATCAGATCGATAGCGTCGAAGCATCGAAACATGAAAGACATCGTGAATCTTTTCAAGCTCAGGGGGCAAAATCAATCTATACGCAACTGGCCCCACTCGTTCGGAGATTTCGTACGGCCCAATGAATCTCGGGCTCAACTTGCCCTTACGGCCAAACCTAAGTACCTTTTTCCAAGGCGAAACTTTAAGGAACACTTTATCTCCCACCTGATATTCAATGTCCTTCCGTTTCAGGTCCGCATACGATTTCTGACGATCTGTGGCTGCCTTCAGACTTTCACGGATTACCTTTACCTTTTGTTCGGCATCTCTAATCAAATCAACTCCGAAAATTTTACTTTCACCGAGCTCGGTCCAAAACAATGGTGTACGACATTTACGACCGTACAAAGCCTCGTAAGGTGCCATCTTAATACTTGATTGAAAACTATTGTTGTAAGCGAATTCAATCAAGGGTACATACCGTTCCCATGAACTACTGAACTCGAGGATGCAACATCTCAACATATCCTCAAGTATCTGAATTATCCGCTCGGTTTGACCATCGGTTTGGGGGTGAAAAGCGGTGCTAAAATGCAGCTTGGTACCCAAAGCTTCTTGCAATTTCTTCCAAAATCGCGAAGTGAATCTCGGATCTCTATCCGACACGATAGAAATAGGTACTCCATGTAATCTCACAATCTGAGTAACATACAATTTGGCTAGTTTATCCAATGAAAAATCCGTACGTACGGGGATAAAGTGAGCCGACTTAGTCAGCCTATCAACGACAACCCAAATCGCATCCTTCTTACTTGCGGACAATGGCAGTCCGGACACAAAGTCCATTGTGACTCGGTCCCATTTCCACTCGGGTATCATGATCGGCTGAAGTAATCCTGAAGGCACTTGATGTTCCGCTTTCACTTGTTGACATATTAAACATCTCGAAACAAAGTCGGAGATGTCTCGCTTCATACCATGCCACCAAAACCGACGTTTCAAGTCGTTGTACATTTTCGTGCTCCCCGGGTGAATTGACATTCGGCTACAATGGGCTTCGTTCAGTATCATCGGAATGAGTTCCGAATTCCTTGGAACGCACAAACGACTTCTAAACCTCAAACAACCATCATCATCAATCTGAAACTCCGATTCCTTGTTCGGAACACACTCAGCTCGCTTTGCACCCAATTCATCATCAACTTTCTGAGCTTCACGAATTTGATGAGTCAATAATGGTTTGGCTTTTAATTCAGCTGCTAACACATTGTCAGGTAGAACAGACAAGTGTACATTCTTCGCTCGCAAAGCAAACAGTGATTTCCGGCTTAAGGCGTCCGCAACCACATTAGCCTTTCCCGGGTGGTAATCAATGACAAGCTCGTAATCCTTCAACAACTCAAGCCAACGTCTTTGTCGCAGATTCAAGTCTCGTTGAGTCATCAAATATTTGAGACTTTTGTGATCCGAAAACACATGGCACTTCTCGCCAAACAAATAATGTCGCCATATTTTTAGTGCAAACACAATGGCGGCTAGTTCGAGATCATGGGTCGGATAATTTCTCTCGTGTGGCTTCAATTGTCTTGACGCATAGGCCACAACTCGACCTTCTTGCATCAATACGCAACCCAACCCAAGTAGGGATGCGTCACTATAAACGACAAACTCTTTACCCGATTCGGGTTGCACCAAAATTGGAGCTTCAGTCAGATGAGTTTTCAGTTGATCGAAGCTTTTCTGACATTTCTCCGTCCATTCGAACTTAACATCCTTCTGAAGTAGCTTCGTCATTGGTGTGGCTATCATCGAGAAACCTTTGACAAATCGTCGGTAATAATCGGCGAGCCCTAGAAAGCTCCGGACTTCGGTAACATTTCTCGGAGGCTTCCAGTTAAGTATGGCTGAAATTTTGCTCGGGTCAACTCGAATACCCGATGCGGATACCACATGACCCAAGAAGCTAACCTTTCTTAACCAGAACTCACACTTACTGAACTTAGCATATAACTGCTTATCCCGCAAAATTTGCAACACTTGCCTCAGATGCTCAGCATGTTCGATCTCATCTCTTGAATAGACCAAGATGTCATCAATAAACACAACTACGAACCGATCCAAATACGGCCTGAAGATCCGATTCATCAAATCCATAAACACCGCAGGGGCATTAGTGAGCCCAAACGGCATCACTAAGAACTCGTAGTGACCGTACCTCGTTCTGAAAGCAGTTTTGGGTACGTCCGAATCTCGAATCCGCAACTGATAATAACCCGATCTCAAATCTATCTTTGAAAACACCGATGCTCCCTTTAATTGATCGAACAGATCATCAATACGCGGTAACGGATACTTATTCTTTATCGTCACTTTATTCAGTTGACGATAATCAATGCACAACCTCATGGTTCCGTCCTTCTTTTTCACGAACAATACTGGTGCACCCCAATGTGAGAAACTCGGTCGAGCGAAACCTCTATCCGTCAATTCTTGCAACTGAGCTTTCAACTCTTTCAACTCGGTTAGTGCCATACAATATGGAGCGATTGAAATAGGCGTAGTTCCAGGTACAAGCTCAATACCAAACTCTACCTCCCGAACAGGTGGCAAACCCGGTAACTCTTCAGGAAAAACATCCGGGTATTCACAGACCACCGGCACCGATTCGGGTTTCTTTTCTAACTCCTTGTCATCAAGTACATACGCGAGGTATGCTTCGCACCCTTTCCTTACATATTTCTGGGCCGACATTGCTGATATTACAGCTGGCAACCCCCTTAAGTCCGCAGACTCAACTCGGATTATTTCGTTATTTGCGCACCTCAAGTCGATAGTCTTGCTTTTGCAATTTACAACCGCATCATGCGCGGTTAACCAATCCAAACCAAGAATAACATCAAACTCGTCGAACGGCAAAAGCATCAAATCGGTCGGAAAACAGGATTCTCGGATTATTAGAGGGCATCTCTTACACACTTTATCAACAAGTACGCATTGGCCCAAAGGGTTTGATACTCGAATTACGAGCTCAGTAGACTCAACAGGTAGAGTCTTACTGGTTGCTAAGGTTTCGCATACATATGAATGATTAGAACCAGGGTCAATCAATGCAATCACATTAGTATCAAAGAGAGTGAAGGTACCAGTGATGACGTCGGGGGAGGATGCCTCCTCTCGTGCGCGAATGGCATATGCTCTAGCAGGAGCACGGTTCTCGGCGCGATCGGCCGTATCAGAAGCCCCCTCTGACTACCACCCCTGCCTCCAAAAATTCTCGGTGGTCTACCTCTAGATGTCACTCCACTAGGTCTTACACCTTGAATCTTATTCTTCTCATCCAGCTCCGTGCAATCTCTAATGAGATGGTCCTTCGAACCGCACCCGTAACAGGCCCTGCTAGTAGACTTGCCCCAACATTCACCTAGGTGTCGTCTTCCACATTGGGGACATTCAGGTTTCTCGTGACGATTATTGCCCACACTAGCTACCGAAGTAGCTCGGGAGCCCATCGATGGTCTTGCCCTGATGGAATTCCCGCAGTCGCCCTCGACTTATTAATGTCCTCCTTGAACTTCTTTACAGCTGAGAACGGAGCTTTACCCGTCGATCTTTTACGATAATCCCTAGCTTCAAGTTCAGCCTTCCTCTTCTCCTTTCCAAGTTCCTCCACCTTGCAGGCTCGTTCGACTAGTGTTACGAATTCCTTTATTTCCAAAATACCCATTAGTAGCTTTAAATCTTCATTCAATCCTTCCTCGAATCTTTTGCACATAGCAACCTCATCAGCTACACACTCCCGGCATACCTACTAAGTCTTACGAATTCATGTTCGTATTCAGATACAGTCATACGGCCTTGCTTGAGTTCCAAGAACTCCTTACGCTTCTGGTCAATGAACCGTTGGCTAATAAATTTCTTCCGGAATTCCGTTTGAAAGAAGTCCCAAGTTACTCGCTCGTTCGGGACTATGGAAATCAAGGTCCTCCACCAATAGTAGGCTGAGTCTCGCAACAAAGATACAGCACATTTTAGACATTCATCGGGTGTGCATGACAATTCATCGAACACCCGAATGGTGTTATCAAGCCAGAACTCGGCCTTTCGGCATCATCAGTTACTATGGCCTTGAACTCCTCGGCCCCACGCTTCCTAATCAAGTCTACAGGTGGCTTACTCAGCCTCACAGGATCAGCGACTGATGGCATTACAGGCTCTTGGGGTGGATATTCAAATTCGGGAATTGTTGGACAGCCGGGTTGGTTCGGGCATATTGCGCGACCCACTCATTCATCATGGTAAAGAAGGCTTGTTTAGCCCCCTCACCTTGATATTCGCAGATGACTGAGGTTCAACAGGCGGCGTCCCTTGTGCAGGAGCAGCCGCTACGCTCTCAACGTCATCCGCTAGGTTCTTTCCTCACCGGGATCCATTTACTAATCCAGACAAAAACATTTCAACCGTCAGAAGTCATCACCCTTTTAAACATTAACATTATGGCATGTATAGCTAGACTCATACGTGCTATGGTAGTCCTAGAACCGACTAAACCATAGCTCTGATACCAATAAAATGTAACACCCCGAACCCGAAACCGACACCGGAGTCGAACCCGAGGTGTTAACTGGCTTTAACCCTTACAAAATTTATTTTCCAGACACTGCCCAATCTGTGTACTAGTCGGCTTAAAATCATATCTTGAGTTTCGTAACTCGAAATCAGTTTCGTAATTTTCCCAGAAACTAGACTCATGTGCCCATCTATGTATTTTTTTCTAGAATTTTTGGTCGGGCCAATTAGTACAGTTTATTAGTCAAAGTCTCCCAAGTTGCAGGGTCGACTACACTGACCTTTCCCATTACGATTTGGATATCTCCCTGCACGGGACTTCAATACTGATGCGTTTGTTTCTATGAAAACTAGACTCAGAGAGGAATCTGTACATATATGGTACGACCCCTAATTATCTCTGGTTAATTTATAATGAATTTCCAAAGTCGGAGCAGGGAATCCAGAAACCGTTCTGGCCCTGTCCCACAAAAATCTGATTATCTCTTAATATACTGCCCATATGATCTTTTCGTTACTACCTCATGAAAGCAGACTCATCGAGCTTCGATTACATAATTTATTCATCAATTAATTCCACTCCTACTATTTTAGTGATTTTCAATCTCATGACACTGCTGCTGCCAGCATCTGTTACGAAAGTAACTAGGTCCATTTCATGCCTACCCTTGATCCAACTCAATCGAACATTCGTGCCATTTCGCAGGCTTAAAGTTACATGCATAATTAAACACACATACTAGCTTATACATGCCAAAATGATCTTCTAAGCACACTAAGAAGAGAATACCAAAACTGCTATCCGGTGTGATGACTTCGATGACGGCCCGACCCCGCAAAAATTGGTGAGTCCAAGCAACCTATAATGGGTGACAAGGAAACACCGGGTGAGTTTATAACTCAGTAAGTCATAAGCAATGCTCTACTATACATCAATAACATTATCACAAGAGGAACAAAATGGAATGAGACAATTTACTCCATCCATACCGAACCATGCCATAGTTCCTCCAACCTATCGATTCAATTTCATATCAATTCATGCATTCACAATTCATATACTCATCAATAGGACATTGAAGCATTTCATAAATCAATTTATTTCGTTACAATCAAACAACAAAACGGCCTTTCACCCATCCTACGATAAATTTTATGTACGTGACTTCAAGTATAGTTGTCACATAGGTTCAACTTACCGAGCTCAACACCAAGTATAAGCATAGCACATATTAGCCATGTACTCAAGACACTTACCCGACCCGCTGTCCGCGATCGACTCAATAGTGTCGCACACATGGTGTCCATAATAATTCACGATGTATATGAGCCCGCACACTCAGTGCTATAAATCAACTCGCACACTTAGTGCCACGTAATCAAATCGCACACTTAGTGCTACATAGTCAAACTCGCACACTTAGTGCCGCATATTGACATCATTTCGCACACTTAGTGCAACATAGTCAATCGCACACTTAGTGCTGTACAGTTTAATCCCGCGCACTTAGCGCCAATCTCATGGTCATAAATGGTCATCCCGCACGTTTAGTGCCGAGATCAACAACTCGTACATCTTACCTCTTTCTTTCATTCAACAATTTCATCATCACATACGTACATGCATATATATATATGTAATTTATTCATTCCATTCAGCATCAATACATACACATTATGACCATTTGAAATAATACCAACTACATGCTTATGACTTACCTCGTGTTGGGTAAGACGGTTCCAACTCGGCTACTCGATAACCTTTTCTTTGCCTTTGCTCGATTCACCTCCTTTAGCTCCTTGAGCTAAATCAAAATTTAACTAGTTTAACCATCTTGCTAACCATTCATACTTCAATTACACATGCATATGTATGTTTGTATATTCGGCAATGACAATGGTAATTTAGCAACCCTTAGTTTAACTCATAATTGTTCATAACACATTTAAAGCATCCACTCCATTCCATCATTTTAAGCACAACATTACTCAATATTATCCAAATTCACATTCGGCATTTTCACAAACACACATGCCGATTTCATTCACTCATTTCTAATGTTAATTAAGAAATGTCGAATGTCACCAATAAATGGCATACACACTCACCACATGTATAAAAATCATCCACACCACCTATAGCTCATTCGGCCTTCACCCTTGCTAGTTTTTCCCATTCTTTTGTCGGTTATATATACATAGTCCTAAGGTAGTATCATGAATGGCTTACATATATTGTGTATATATATATATGGCCGAATATGCAAAGCTTAACTCAACATCACCTATGTTCCTAAGTGATGGCCGAATATGTATTTCTATATCTATTCATCAACTATATTATTACCTTCAATTTATCTAGTCACACAATTCATCTCATGAATACTTGACCCAAGTCTCTCAAAAATGAAACAACATCTAAATGAACATCCCATTTTACCCCATATGGCGATTACTACATTAGTTACCAAGCTAACAAATTCAACAATTTCAACCTCATTACAACTTCTACCTATCCAATATAACATGAACACAATCCTCCACCCCTAAATTAGATTCGGCATCGCTTAACCCATTTTAACCTCAACCTTCAAGTTAAAAGCAATTAACCACTCACCATATCCTACATTACTATCCATTTTAATGACATTACACATCTACTAAGAGTTTCAAGCTTCTTGGCCGAACTTCAACCTCAAAATCCTAAGTCCAATCTATAGGATGAGTAGAATTTAAACTAACCATCTCAAACATGCATAGATTTTCAAGAATCCTTCAATACATACCTCATTCTAGTTGCATGCATGGCCAAACCTCTTAGAAACCTTTCCCCTTGGCACCGATATTCAAGAGCTTCTTAATCAACTGAAGATGACCAAATGCCTTAGCTTCACTTTCTTCTTTTCTTCCTTCTCAAGTCACGGCAATGGGGGGGGAAGAACATGGATGAGACAACTTTGTTCTCATCACCCCTCCCTTTCATTTCTTTATTACTAACCCTTTATTATATTTTTTTCTCCCATAACACACTAACACAACATGTTTCCAACATGTTTCACCCCATAACATTTTGTCCACTCTCATGCTCATGGCCGGCCACTACTAATTGGGGGGGGAAATTGACATGCAAGTCCCCCTTTTTCTTACATGCACTAATAGATCCTTATGCTTTGACCTATCATATTTCAAAATTTTCTCACATAAGTCCTATTTACAAAAATTCACCTACAATTAATCAAAATTCAAATATGAAATTTTCACACATGCATATATACATATAATAAGCATCAAATATGAAGCTATTATTTTATGACTCGGTTTAGCGTCCGAAACCATTCCGACTAGGG